>NW_017234739.1:48840-51643 GCF_000208745.1 Theobroma cacao
CTTTTACGCTATAAGAATTATGTACCGATAGTTTTATGAAAATTATTTTACAAGAAAATAGTTTATTTTATTGAATATTTTTATTATATTCAAATGGTCAAATTTTCACTTCAAATGAACGTTTTAGATACTTAATTTGTTTTTAAATCATTAAATATATATTTTCGACTTACTTACTACATTTTTAGCAAGTTTCGAGATTTTCGACAAAAATGACGAAAATGCCCCTGTGAAAAAAAATGTTATGTTCTGATTTGGAAATGTTTGTAATCCTTCGAATTTTGATATTTGATAACTATTGCTCACCGGGGAAGTGCAAAAGCTTATACGAGAGCCTTGCGAGGTTTCGATCAACATTCAGGGTGAAGAATGTTTGTCGAGGCCTCGCGGCCGTTGTCACGAGCTCGATGGGGAGTTCCAGGTCGTGACAGGATAAGAACATACCTATATGTCATATGTGGCCAAATTAGAGCCTAAACTTAATGTGTCTATTTTAATTTCAATTCACATAGGAATATAGTTGTAATGACCCCTCCTCGATCGCTACCGGCGTCCAAGACCTTTGGGAGAGACTCGACAAGTCTCGAACAAGCCTTAATAGAAATTCCCGTTAGTTCATCATACTTGTTTACCCAATCATGTTATCACTTTAAACCATATGCTCTCGTGACATGAATCAAACAATAGACACAATGAATCAATTTGACCTGTAAGTCATATAATCATGAGTATATACCTTGAAGTCCACAATCTCTAATTTAGTATTTATATCAAAACCAATATCCATGACATACTAATAAACGAAATACAAAGACTCAACTTCTAACAACGGAGCAACTCAGAATGAAAGTCTAAGAGGTGACGTTACCTTCATTGTAGTAAGTCTCGGTGTGCTGAACAATACACTTGAGTGGACTACTTATCTGCAAAAGGAAATAAAGGGGTGGGTCTCACAGACTCAGTGATCATCAACTCCATGAGTAGGGTGTAGTTGGGAAACAACCAAAAGACATATAAGTTTGAACATTAAAACATTTGAATATGTATGAACAATTTAAAATCAAATGGGGTATTTGTGCCTTACATTTAAAACCAAAAGTTGCAATGCAAAATAATCATTTCAAGTATTATAGTAAAACCAGTGTAAGTAAAGATTTCTACTGTCGAAATCAGTTGACATCCTTACCCAAATCAAATCAGTAGAATCACGCAAGCTCTCCATGAAATCAAATATCATTCAAGCTTATACGCAAATTCGCAAATCACTTCGTATACGAGGAGGTAAATCCAACATCATAGTATAAAAAAGGTAGCTGCAGAAAATCTTATAGGTTTTCACCATACGTAGAAATATGAGTTTGAAAGCCCAAAGAGATGCCACTCTCGAGTAGGAAATAGAAATAAAACTAGTGGTCTTGCTACCACATAATAACATCCAGAAGCCTCGCTCCACTGGATCCCTTCATGCTATGGCAGTCTCGACAATGTTGGCCAACATCGAAGAAATCAAGAGGTCGTAACCACGAATATCACTTGTGGCCTAGCCACATTTAACAACCCGTGGCCTTGCCATGTATATCACAGACCATGGTCTCAGCCATGTCTAACAACCCATCAGCAACCCAAAGGTTCCTTATGTTGGCTCCATTAGTTTTTTGATGATAATAAAACATTCTCATTTATTTGTGTCTAATAATTCTATTTGAGTGTGCAAGACAAGAATTTCATGTCAATGATAAATAAATAATTCCATGGGACATATCAAAAAGTATATAAATAAGAAGCCACAACTAATCAACAATACAAAAGTTCCCTAGTTGAATAATGAAGGATTAGTCAGCTAAAGTTAGAATCAGAAGTTGGTGAGCTCAAGAGTATTGAGAAACAAAAAAGACTTAGTTGACCAAGAAGCGGGTTAGTCGACTAATAAGCTACTGCCAGAAATCTGGACTTGTCACGACCCGGAACTCCCATCGAGCCCGTGACAACCGCCGCGACGTCTCAATTTACATTCATTACCCGGAATGTCAACCGAGACCCCGTAAGGCTTTAATATCAGCTTCTCATTTCCCCTGTGGGTAACTGTTTCCAAATACCACATTTTAAAAGATTTTAAACTGTTTCCAACTTAAACAAATGAAATAATAATTTCCGTCTCACAGGGGTATTTTTGTCATTTATCCCAAAAATCTCAAAAATCATCTAAAAATATAGTATGTAAGTGGAAAACACATATTTCTTAATCAAAAATAATTTTGGATGTCTAAAACATTCGTTTAAAATGGAATTATGACTGTTATAATAAAATAAAAATATTCAATAAAATATTCAATTTTCACATAAAACGATATTTTAAGAACACTGCATAAATAATTTTTATAGCGTAAAAGCAAAATAAATTCTTACATACCGTAATACAGATAACCAAAGTATAGAATTTAATTTACAGTGACACGTGGGCCCACGAATGACCAAAAGTATCAAAAGAAATGAACCTACAGTCTTTGGATGTGGCAAGTTCAACTGTAATCCTTGCCGATATCAGTTATCTACAATCTATTCTGAACCTGAAATGGGTGGAAATGAGGGTGGTGAGATTATAAAATCCCAGTGAGTAAACAAACATCACTCAAAATATCTAAAGTCGAGTAAAAGGAGACTATTAAAACATTTCATCAAACTGTAATTTATCATCTTTCAACTTATTTCAACCAAATGAAATCAATTTATTTAAAGCAAGTAATCAGTATGGCTTATGAATTTCTTAAAAAGCTTGGCTCATGCCAAAAATTATTATCATACT
>NW_017234739.1:53194-63770 GCF_000208745.1 Theobroma cacao
CAAATTGATCCTCGAACTCCAAATCACCATATTAAACCATTCTGGGACTTTAATATTCTTAATTTCATTTTAAATTCTCTATTTGATCTAGTTCGAGACTTAAATTAACTTAATTGTACCATTTGGTACATTGTCGTCTTTTAACGATTTTTCTTTCAAGGCTTTCCAAGTATGCAAGCATATTGTCAATCATATGAATGACATGGAAAGTATTTTATAAGATCGGGCTTGACAGGACTTCAAGACAGAACCGACTTAGTTGACCAAGAATTAAATTAGTCGACTAAGTGCTCACTGCCAAAAACTGGGATCAGAAGACAAAAACAACTTAGTTGACTAAGAGTGCAATTAGTCAACTAAGATCATTCTATCAGAAAATTTGAATTGAGCACTAAAAGATAGATTAACAACCAAAACTACCACAAAACTGTTTTCAACGGTCAAAAACTGTCTAACACCTATCAGAGCTTATTTTTCAAGTATTTAAGAGGCTCCCAACGGCTAGAAATGCAATTAAGGCTCCCAAGAACATAAAAAGAACTCAAAAACCAGAAAATACGTTCTGCTCATTTACTGCCCTCAACTCCTATCTTTGTAATTGTGATCTGCACTTCACTTTGTACCACTTAGATCAACCTTGTGATCATAGGTACACTCTTATCACTTCTCTCCCTATATTCTTAGAGTGAGCGAGTCACTCTAAGGGATTGATTCAAGCTAAGATTGCTTGATTGGATATAGGTTCTAACTTAGCCTTGAAAAGTTAAGTGTTGGGTTTTAATTGATCCTGGTAAAAACTATTCTGAAAGGTTTTGGCTGAGCTTGGTAAAAGCCATTGTAAAAGCTTGGTGAAAGCTTGTGAATTTCACCGTTCATAATGGATTTGCTTGGAAAATCCTTGATTGAACAATCAAGGTAGTGGATGTAGGTCTTGGACTGAATCACTCTAAATTTTGGTGTGTTGTCTACTCTATTTTTGTTTTATTTTCATTTCTTTTTTTATCTTGCATTTGTTCCCACTTAAAGCCAATATTTGAAAGAGCCAAAATGTGCTATTCACCCCCCACTAGCACATTTAATTGGGACAAACACTCTAGCTAGAGCTCATTTGTGCATAAGGGTCACACTTTTTAGATGTGACATACGGCCTACTCTCGAATCTCCCGGTTTAATTAAAATCATTCTAAAAAAAATCAAGTTGGTTTCTCAAAAGATCATTTCAAAACCATTTCCAAAGTATTGATCGAAGTATCATGATAAAACCCCCTTTTTATAAGACTTACATTATAAACCTTTGCATGAGGTTTTAATATCAAAGTGGCATAGTGAATGTGTGATTTAACTCATGAATGCACATCATACAAACAATAAGGCAAATTTTGGATAGAAATCGTATTGAAAAGCTTGTTTCCCAACTTTAAAATCCTTTACGTATATAACTTATATATATACATAATCAAAGCATTTTTAAAACATTTACGCATCCATAAAATACCTAGGATTCTACCAGCTCATGCTTTCCACAAGTTTGCATTTAAAGTAAATCATCACGTATATATATATACACATAATTATGAAAATTTTAAAATGGACACCCCCTACTCACCTTACGATAGCGAGATACTACGTCCTATTGACTCGGATGCGTTTTTAGCTATTTCTACTTGTCGGTCACTCGTCACTTCCTCCGACATGCCACCCCAACACATTATCTTTACTTTTGCACTTCCTAACAACAATCCAAACATCAATATATTTAGTGTATATAATTTCCACTTCTCTTTCTCAATCAATCTTGAATCCTCATTCTACTAACTTACATCTTGACAAGTTTTTGCTAGGGTTTTTCATAGTCTTTGCTTGCGTAATTCTTTAGATTATAAGTACCGGCAACTTATTTATAACTTTAGCACACATATTAATCTTTTCTAATGATATGTATCAAGTTCAACTGTCATTGCCACACCAATAACCTCACAGATGACAGCAATTATAAATCTATTTTCATCAAGCATTTTCTAAATTCACATGCACCATAATTTACATTTACATGCTGCCACCAAGCAAAACATCAATATTCATTCATGCACACCAACATTCATAACCTTTTAAGCCTTTCACAACAACACATATTCACACATTACATTTTTTCGAGCTTTCAACCATCACTATTGCTTCTCACCATACCTATGACATCATAATAACACTACACATTGCATACCTTACCTTTGTGGTGAGTTTAACCTTGCATGCAACCTTAATGCTCTTCCAATATTCCACTCCACGGCTTCTCTCTAGAGTATTGAAGGCTCCTTAGGTGATGAAACAGCACAAATCTTCAAGATTAAGGAGGGAACCTCATGGTTCCTCCTGATTTTGTGTAAAACCGAGCCTTTCCTCTCCTTTCTCTCTTTTCTTTCTTTTTTTTCTTCTTCCTCTCAAGTGGGAACCTCTCAAATTTCCTTTCCTTTCTTTTTCTTCTCCAAATGGCTGGCCTTTACTCTCACCATAACTTATTTCTCATGTCTCTTTTACTTTTTAATTTTTACTACATTGCCACTCATTTAAACCAATCACCATGCATGCATTCTTTTTCTTTTTATTCCATTTGGCCAACTTTCAAACCAATCACAATGCATGCACCAATTTCCCTTCAATTTCATTTGGCCATTTTGCCATCCAATGGTGCTTCATGCACTAATTTTCTTCCTAGTGCATTGGCCCATAATCTATCTTCACTCTCTCACCATTTGCCACCTCCTTCTCTCATCCTTCTTTGCTTCATTTCTTTATTCCATGTACCACCTTATTCCACCAATCATATTTCATGCACAACTTTACCTTGTATTTTATTTGGTCTTTCATTAAATTATTTAAGTCACATGCACATCACATCTTTCTTTCCTTATTTAGCCACCTAATGCACCAATCCCATTTCATGCAAAATAGATTTGGTCTTACTTTTACTATTTTTCCTTTTACTATGCATGGTGGGGGTCCCACATGTTCTCCACTAACTTTCTCATTTTTGCATGCTATCATTTGCATGTAATAGTGAGTTTTTGCATCCAAATTCCATCATTCCATATAATTTAATTTCCCTTGGTTAGTAAATTCCTATTTAACTTGAAATGTGGTAATTGCACTTAAGTACTCAACTTTTCCTTATTTACCATTTGTCCCAACAAACTTTTCATCTTTTACAATTTGGTCCTCAATCATTTTTTTTAACTTCAATTTCTTTCTATCTTTCTTCCTTTACATGTATATAATTAAAATATATAATTTGCACTTCACCACGATATCACCATAATATTAAAATATATACTTACTCGTTCTTGTTTTATTAAATAAAGACACGCAGGCCCCACTTATGTTGTTCTTCTCCGAAATTGTCTTGTTCTTCTTCTCCCCCACTTAGATTAGCCGTCTAATCTTCCTTCATGACTAATCTCAACATCATATAAAATATTAATATTTTAATATTATTTTATTTCAAAATTCTCCACTTATCTCCTCAGGTCCTAAAATGTCTTATTATGCTCCAATTCACTTTCAAATCACCTTTTGTCTCACTAATTCATCTTCGACAAAAATATGATTATTTAATTATATTTTTTTACGTGTAAAATATTTTATTTAAAATATTCCTTTCACTCATTACCGCTTTTCGGCATGTAAATTTCACGTCAATTAGCCCTTTGTCTTATCGATACGATTATGTTGACTACTATATAGGGGTAGGGGTGTTACAATAGTGTTTTGGTTAAAGTTGATATTTTTATAAGAGACTCGGGAAAACATTATAAATAATTGAAGAGTCTAGGTTAGCAATCAAGCCATTGGATTAATTTAAGAGAGAGTGGTAAGATTTAAATGAAGCGTGAGGGATATCGTAATCCTAGGCTTTTCAATTTGATCTTTAATTCATTATATTTTTGCTTTGATTTTTTTATTAGTGTTAAATAGTTTTAGCTGTAGTTAATTAGTTTTTAATTTAATTAGTTATTAAAAGTTTGCTTGTTTGAATAAAATTAAATTATTTTAATTTTAGTACTTGGTAAATTTTTAGGACAATTCTCTGAGGGATCAATACTCTACTTGCTAATACACTATTTGTTCGGTACGAATACTTGTGTAGGTAGAATTTTATTAAAAGAGTACAAACTTAAACTACTCTCCCTCTTAATGCTACTGGTGAGACTCGCATTGATGCTTCCTCTTCTTAGCCCTTGGTTGCATTTTTCACTCTCCTTCTCCAAAATTTCAAGTCCTATATTGAATGAGTAACGAGTGAACAAATGATTGCTTGCTGATATATATTGAAAAAAATGTATTCGATAGTATTTCTATTGATGTTGTCATGCATCGTTGGCAAAATATGAAAAATCATCATGACAATTATAGTTATTTTAGATATTTTTATTTTGAAGTATTAAATGAATATACTAAATTTACATTTTCTTTAATTTAATGTTAAAATGAATTTTAACATATTTATATTTTTAACTATTATTATTATTTTAGTTATGACAATACTAAAAAAAATTTTTGATCGGCCTTTGAGCACAGCTCACTATTAAACCTACCAAACAATAGACATAAGCCCTCCAAGTGGCCAAATCACAGCCAAGCAATATGTGTCCCTCCAAAACCCTTGCCAAAAAGTCCACGTGGACCCCAACCACATAGGCTCGCTTAGAGATTGCCCATGATGGTGCTTTCGCTACAACACACTATGCAAGTGACCTTGACATCATTAACAGATATGCCATTGCATAACCTTCCATTATACAGGCAACAGAACTCACTTTACCAAGTTTCTCTCCCCTAGATGAAAGCAACCAGGTCAGTATAGTTTCTTGATACAGTTCTTCGACTAGCTAAAACCCAACTAACACGCGTAAAAGGCTAGCACCAAGCATTGCCACCTCCCTTGCACTAGTAGCAACAAATGATAATGATAAATGACTAGACCGCAAACTGGGGGTGTTTTTGCATGTCCATCTTCCAACTGTTTCCTCGCATTTTTAGCCACAAACTCTGCAATCACATTATTCACATACTGAACATCTTGTATTGTCCTACAAGACCAAAGATTAAAAAACTTAAGAGCTATGGAAGGACAAACACCAGTAGTTGCAATAATGCTACCTAGAAAACCATTCACACTACTTTGATCAATTGACAATGTTGAATTATGAAGAGATCCAAGAAATGAAGCAAAACACTTTCTCAAGAGCAATGTAATTGCTTCTTTGTTTTACCTGAAAACTGATTAAGAACATGATACAACAATAAAATATTGCATTAACTATGTTTGGTGGGACGTGCATCGATGCATTAACTGTGTTAGCAAATTTCATGGGAGCAATTGGTTCAGGGATTGGAATATTGCTTACTGTTACAATCATGTATTAGTACTTTGAGACCTTTGAGAAGGAAAGAGCCAGTGAACTGGGCTTCTTTGGCTTTTAAGCTTTAGTCCATAATAGGGAAATTGTTAAGTGGTGCGGTTAAGAGTCGTTGGAAATTTTGATGATTGAATTCAAAAATGTAAGTATGTTCCAACTTGTTTAACACCCCCATGGATTGAAAATTGTGGTCAAATATTGTAGTCTGGCGTTGTTTTAGCCTTTTGTTTTCTCTTTTCCTTGAACTTATGAATGGTTAGCAAAGCACACAGAGTCAAATAAACAGAGTTTTTCCATTTCAAGATACAAATGCAATGCGAAACCTTAACGTTATTTTCAAAAAAAAAAGATAATGAAGTTGTGCAAATGGTCGATTTTTTGGGCCCAGAGAGAATCAATTATAGGAATGCTAAGCTAGAGGCACCTTGGTGCACAGTTCTTCAATGTTGGACCAACAATGGCGTGAATGTACTCCAAGTTCTTATTAAGTTTGAAAGCAATAGTTAAACTAACAAAAGCTGCAATTGGTAGTGGAAGCATTACAGAAGTTCCTACAAAACCACTTTGAATGTGTAAAACTACACACCATGGAAGAGTGAGGTTTTAACATTTCTTTCAAGCAGTTTGCTTGTTTCTTTAATACGCATAGTATATAAATGGCTTGTAATTGCCACACTACATGCCTACTAGTAAAGGTTTTGGAAAATTAAGTATTCCCACACAAACATAAATGTTGCCCTAAAGAGTATTGACAACATGACATTAACTGGATAATCCACAAGAAACTTAGGGCTAAAATAATACGTTGTCAATGAAGCAACTAGGATTTCAAATTAAAGGTGAGCTTTGATGCTGACAAAAGCAACGAAGAAGTGAATGAGAGTATGCAGCAGAGATTAGCTAAAGAGATAAAGACATTATGCTATGTTAAAAGAAAGAAAATAGAAGTAAAAATGAAAAGGAAAGGAAAAAAGGGGTGTACGAAAATGAGCTAGAGGAGGATTTGGTATGGAAGCAAAGAGATGGTCTTGAGGCAGAGAACAAGAGGGAGGCTAATCAAATCAGAGCGACAAGACAGAGGTAGAAGGGAACATACAGTAGAAGGAACGTCATTGTGAAAAAGATGGGGTTTAAAAGAGAGTGGGGCAGAGTTGGATAAATTATGGAACGGGATGAAACAAAGCCTAAGGTGGGAAAGCTACGGTAAGGCCCAAGGGAGCATGGATGGCCCAACAAGTCAAGAGGTTCCAATAACAGGGTCGAATAATGTAAAGTTAGAAACGCCTGGGTTGTTGAAGCAAGATGGGCCACATCAGGTAAGCCCCAAAAGTGTAGAGAGAATTGTTAGGAGCAGGACCAAAGAAAGCCTAAAGTCTAGAAGATTGAGTGAGGGCTTGAAAATAGGCTGAGGGACTGCTAACGACTTTATGGAAGTTCAGTTACGAAAAGAAAAGAGAAAAGAGTAAAGAGAAGGAAATGGAGACTCAGGTAGAAAGTGAAATGAAGAAAATTTTGAGGCAATCACCGAGGGCAGTGAAACAGTTTCAGAAGATGAAAGTTAGTAAGGAAGCATTAAGGACGGTTGAAATGGAGAATGACAAAGGTGTAGGCACTGACCAAGATGTTCGATTGACGGGTAGTGATGCGATGGGGAAAAAGTGTAATTGGGAGGAAAAGAAGAAACTCAAGGCAAAAAATAAGGGTACGGTGGCAGATAGGAAGGGCCATGAGTCGGATAAGAATGAAAACTCAAATGATGATAGGTGGGTGCAATATAAACTAAGGAAAAGCAAAGGTAAAAATAAGATAAAGAGGTTTTCTCTGTAATTGAACAATGGAAAAGGTACCTCAAGCAAAGGGCAAAGTAATTCAAATAAAGGAAGGGCTAAGCATAAAAATAGGACACCAACCATTAGGCAGGTTCGATTGGTAGCAGGAAGAGAAGAGCCAAGAAACATGCCAAAGAAGATTTAGAGGTTTAAAACATAGAATATGAACTGGTGGGGTAAGATTCGATGCTAGATATGGATATTCGAAAAAAGAATTCAGTAATTGGAGGGAAACTGAAGAAATATGGTTTCTGAGAAAAAGGCTAGGTTTAAGATTTCGTGATGACAAGGAAAAGGTGATCAAGAAGATTTTAGAACTAGAGGTAGCTAATTAAGGAGTCGAGTGGCAAGAGGCATCGGATTGAGTGTGAAAGTTTTCCAAGTGGATACTTCAAGTTTGGAAATTGAGGATGTTGGTCACTATTCATGGTAGGAGTTGACATTGAAACGTTGAGGTCAAGGCGTAGATATTGAGTTTTTGTGCGGCAGCTACTTGGATCGAATTGATATCGGGTTGTGGATGCTTTTAGATGAATGTTGAATTTAGTTACAAAGAGAGGATCACGTTAAGTTAAAAAAAGCCTTTAGAGGTAAATGTTGATGTCGCCCCAGAGTATGGTTTTGTTTTAATTTAGTAATTCGAGAAAATGTTCTTTTTTGGCTTTATTTTGGGTATTCTACTGATTCTACAAATGTGTGAATAGAAAGGGGGTTACGGGATATAGTTTAGGTTGACCAAAAGTTTGAGTTTTCTGTATGAGGTTGTCAAAAGCTTTTGGTGCAGTGTTGATCGATGTAATTGTTCTGTTATCATATCTTTAGACTTAGAATACCAAATGGAGTCTTTTGATCATAGACTTGTGTTAGCATTCTGCTTTTGATATGATAATATCAATAAAATCAAAACATTCAAAAAAAACTTTAACGGTCAAAAATTATAGCTAAAATTGTTTTCATCAAAAAAACAGAAAAAGGACCAAAATATAATGATCAAAAAAGTTTTCTCTTGTAAATAAAAATGCAAAAAACAATGCATCCTTAGTTTCCTCTTTTCCTCACTCTTAAAATTATAAATGGAATCATCCTTAGCTAAAATTATGTTCTGATTTGGAAATGATTTGTAATCCTTCGAATTTTGATATTTGATAACTATTGCTCACCGGGGAAGTGAGGAAGCTGATACGAAAGCCTTGCGAGGTTTCGATCGACATTCGGGGTGAAGAATGTTTGTCGAGGCCTCGCGACGGTTGTCACGGGCTCGATGGGGAGTTTCGGGTCGTGACAAATTGTCTGTTGGATCTCATTGTCCCAATGTGTCACCTACAAAGAAGTAAAAGAATAAGGAAACAAATCAAATGAATGCTTAAAAAAAAAGGTGATTATATGGTACGTTAGTAGTAATACTTGCGGAGTAGAAAAGCGATGGAAAAATATTTAAGTTACCAAAAATAAACAAGAATTAAATATAATTATTTAAAGAATTGTAGATGTAATATGTCACGACCCGGAACTCCCCATCGAGCCCGTGACAACCGCCGCGAAGCCTCGACAAACATTCTTCACCCCGAATGTCGATCGAAACCTCGCAAGGCTCTCGTATCAGCTTTTGCATCTTCCCGATGAGCAACAGTTATTAAATCTCGCATTTCAAGAAATCATAAGTTATTTTCAACTCAAAACAATAAAATATTATTTTCTAGCTCATAGGGGCATTTTCGTATTTTTTTTTCAAAAATTCCGAAACTTGCCAAAAACATGGTGTAAAAGCTAAATATATTCATACATACTTTAAATCAAATAACTGAAAAATAAAATTACTTTTACAGTGACACGTGGGCCCCCAACTGACTAAGAAGATGTTGGGCTACGAACCCTTACTTTCTAGGATGCAACTCCGAGATTAATTCTTGTCTTAATCAACTATCAACAAATTGTCCTGAGCCTGAAAAATGGATAGGAAGAGGAGTGAAATTATGATTACATAATCCCAGTGAGTAAACAATTACCATCAAAAGCATCTAAAGCCGAGTAGATGGAGACAATATAAAAACATTATATCTTAATAATGTTAATAACACAAAATTCGTTTCAATCTATACCAAACAATTTCTTTTCATCAAAATTTCCCTGGCTTATGAGTTTCTTAAACTTAGCCCCTGCCAGAATCATTCTCGCGGGTACCTTCGTCAAGGTATCCCACTGAGACCGCCAAGGCTGTTCAATGACCCGTACCCATAAACATGTTTTCACATCTAACACACAGCCGTTCCTTGACGTTGGCTAAGTCTCACTCTCACGTGGTGGCCCGAACGTGAGGTGCACCCAAATCATACCTCAGGAGATACTTCACCCAACATCTCCCCCCGGAGGTAAATATATAATTGAGTTACCATGCTCCTCTCATAGGCAGTCCACGAAAATCCCCACCACTGCAGTGACCGTTTAATATACCACCAGACCCATAAAAATTCCAATAGCATAATATGGCGAATAAAATGTAATTCAATCTACCGAGACCAATCCCAAAAATTTAGCCATCATGCTACCATAGTGTCATAAGCCCCAATTTCAATAACATATAAAATCATAAATTTCAACACAGTCTCCATATACTCAATTTTTCCAAAACAATGTTTGATTTCAAAACAGTATAAATCTCATTTTTATTAAAAAAAAATTTTAATTAGAAAACATAATATTTAATAATTTAAGCTCACCATTCAATAAAAACATCAAACACGTATAATTACTCTAGATATTTAAGACGATATATTATCCACTCACAGTTCTAGGAGTCGATGTACTCTTAATCCCAGTCTTCAAGCACAATCTCTATACTTTTACCAGTGTAATTTGCTCACCACATATCCACAATGTACAATACATAATTCACCACATCAATGCTTGACCATTATAAAATCAATTCAGGCTCGATGTATATGGATGATATGGTATGCAACCTATCCGACTACCGCTTAAATGCGGTGCTGACCTAATTCGGCCTATTACCCGATTAAATCGATATACGCGTCCGTTTAAACTCCACATTAATTTTCTTTCAGTTTCTATACCACAATTGCACCCAAATTGACTTAACATCCCTCAGGGTGGTGCAAATTATCAGTCTCGATAACAAATTACGAAAATACCCCTAGTGGGTAAAAATTCATATTTTTGCTCCGAAAATTCCCATTATTTTTCTAGACTCATAATTCATCATTATTCATCATAATTCCTCAAATAAACATCAAGATCATCAGCCAATATTCCCCTAGAAAATTCGGGCAATACTGGTAATGGAGGAAAATAAATTCTTTTCTTGTTGTTTTGTTC
>NW_017234739.1:64203-79299 GCF_000208745.1 Theobroma cacao
AAGAAACAATAAAATAATAAAGGTATGACACATGTCATTTTCTTATTGGTCCATTTTTAAAATTTTAAAATTTTAATCCTTTTTATCTCCACCACACAATTAGTCAATGGTCAAAATGAGGATAAAGGAAGACCATGTGCTGGAAAAATGTTCTAGTGGTGGAAAATTTTCAATTTTGCCCTTAAGGTGGCAAAATTACCATTTTACCCTTTTACTCCAAATTATACCGAAATTAAAATTTTTCACTTCTTAACCTCAAATCTTACTCCAATAAGTCAAATTATACTCCAATAAGTCAAATGGGGCCAAAAAAAATCTTTTCTAAAATTCTCATTTTGTCTCCAGGTGACAAATGACCATTTTACCCCTGGATAGCGAAAATTTCGGTTTAACTCCAAATTGATTCTCGAACTCCGAATCACTATATTAAACCATTCTGAGACTTTAAAATTCTTAATTTCATCGTAAATTCTCTATTTGATCTAGTTCGAGGCTTAAATCAACTTTATTGTACCTCTAAGTATAATACCGACTTTTGTAAATTTTTCAGAATTCTCCTAGCATGCAAACATGCTATCCATCACATGTATGTCATGATAAATATTTTTATAGAGTCGGGCTTGTCATCTTCTCCCCCACTTGGATCAACCATACGATCCTTCTTCTTGATTGACTTCGACATCAGGCTAAATATTAATATTTTAATATTATTTTATTCTAAAAATTTTATCTTGTCTCCTTGGTATCCAAAATACCTTATTATGCCTCACTTGACTTTCAAATCGCCTTTTATCTCACAAATTCTCCTCCGATAAAATTATTATTATTTTATTATTATTTTCTCACTTGCGAAATATTTTATTCTAAACTAATCCTTTCGTCTTTTATCACTTCTAAACATTTTAATTGACCTCAATTTGTATTCGATCAACTTTATTTATCACCATATCAAAGTATGAGGTATTTCATAATGCTATTGCAACTCTTAGTAAGGGTTATTATTGGTATGGGTCCCTTGCTACAATTCTGCTTGACTTAGAATTTTGATAACTCATTTTATAGAGTTATTTAATCACAATTTTGATTGATTTTATCTAAATTCTTGAAATTTAAATTATTAAGAATTTTTAGTCATTTATTTTACTTAATTTAAATATATTGGGTTCAATTGTGTTAAATTATTTTATGATGTTTTTTTTTAAATTTAGTTATTATTTAAGTTAGTTTGTTACTTTTGTAAGTGTGTTATGAAAAGCGATGACATTTTGAGAAGATGAATGTATTTAAAGTGCAGATGTCCACTGCACATGTGTTGGTATTTCGAGCATATCTTTCATTACAGAGGTCTAATTGATGTGATTCTTAAACCATTGGAAAGCTAAGTGGTAGAGCTACAACTTTCATGCTTACTACTTATCCTAGTTCAGCTTCTTAAAAAGTAAAAATTTCATCAAAAGTCAAAGTAGACTAGTAGAGCCTGATATTTTAAGACAGAACAAAGAAGGCTTCGACCATGGAAGGAAGTGGTGCCATGGCATCCCGACAAGCAAGTCCGCTTCAAAAACACAAAGGAGTTGGTGCCATGGCCACCAAAGAGGCAATGCTGTGGTGCTTGACAAGAAAAAAATAAATAAATAAGGCTTGACACTATGACTCCCAAGGAAGCATGGTCACGGTGCCCATATAAAAGTAGACTTCTAGTGCATTCTGGTTTCTACTTCCACACAAATCCAAGCCTTATTTAATTCCCTTTTAGAAGCATGTTTAAACAATAATTAAGTTAGGTTTTTCTGAAGAAAAAAAGGCATTCAAGCTAGCAAGGAAGATTGCAAGTTGAGAAATATTAGAGGTTTTTCTTTTCTTGTTATCTTTATGCTTCTTGTTTAGTTTTGATGGTTAAATTTCTTTTTTGGATGATATTTTTATACATTGTGTTGAACTAAGTTTTTAATCTAGAATCATGATTGAACCCAATACGTAGTCTAAATTTTTAATATTCTTTTTTGCTTATGACTGATAATGTTTGAGTTGTTTATTTCAATCTTATTCTTAATGCGTCTGATTGCCTGATCACCTATTAGATTTAATTGGAAACATAAACGAAACTGGAAAAGGGAGTTTAGTGTAAGCTATGGATGAAATTGTAAAGCCCGACCTTATAAAATACTTGTCATGACATACATGTGATGATAGAATGATTGCATGCTAGGAGAGTCTCGAAAAATTTACAAAAGTCGGTATTGTACATAGAGGTACAACAAAGTTGATTTAAGCCTTGAACTAGATCAAATAGAAATTTTAAGGTGAAATTGAGAGCTTCACAATCCAGGGATGACTCAAAATGGTAATTCGGAGTTTGAGGACCAATTTGGAGTCAAACCGAAATTTTCACTATCTAAGGGCAAAATGGTCATTTGCCACCTAGGGACAAAATGAAAATTTTAGAAAGGATTTGTTTTGGCCCCATTTGACTTATTGAAGTATTATTTGAGGATTAGAAGTGAAAAATTTTAATTCTCGATGTTTTTGGAGTATAGGGGCAAAAATAGTAATTTTACCACCCTGGGGGCAAAACGGTAATTTTGCACCCCCATAGCATTTTTCCAGCACAAGGTCTTCACCCATCATCATTTTTAACCCTTGAATAATGTGTGGTGGAGAGTTAAAGCTTAAAAAATAAGAATTTAAAATTTGGACCAATGAAAACATGTCATGTGTCAAGCTTAGAATATATTATTATTTAACTTAAAAATCAGCCCATATCTATCCCATTTTCTCTTCATGTGGCCGGCCATAGCAAGAACAAAGAGAGGAAAAGAAAAACAAGAAACGTAGGTGGGAAAATTAAAGAAAAAGTGTGGGATTTCAAGGAATCAAGCAATCAAAGGAAAAATTTCTTGATTTTGACTTGTGATCTACCTTTCCCATGCTTTTCTCCTTATTTTCCATGGTTAGATTTCATGTTTTCATAGTGAATTCATGGCTGCCCAAATGGGTATGGAGAGAGAATGAAGTTAGATTGATTTGATTTTAAGTTATGTTAGTGTTTTAAGTTAGTTTAGCATATTTAGAAACAAAACAATAAGAAAAGAATTCATTTTCCCCCTTTACCATCATTGGCCGAATTTCCTAGGGAGAATATTGTGGCTGAATTTGATGATATTTCATGATATTTTGGTGATATTTGATGATTGGTGAGGTTAGAAATTAAATGGAAAATTTTGGTGCGAAAATACGAATTTTTGCTCAACATATAGACATGTGTAATTATTGATCCGGGACTGATAAATTGAACCTCATTTACAGTCATTGAGGTAATTTAGGTATAATTGGAGTGTAGAAAGTGAAAAGTATTGATTTGGAGTTAAATTGAAGATTTTAGCCAATTAGATCGAGAATAGTGCGAATTAGGTCGAATACCGTATTTAAACGGCTATTCGGACATTTTTGCATTCCATATCATGCATTAGTAGTCTAAATTAGTTTAATTTCAATTTAGTATCAATGTGGTGAATTTCTCGATTTTGTACTGTGTCAAGGTGGTGAGTCCTTCGATAAAGGCAAAGAAATTGCATCCGAGGACCAATAGACAGAGTACTTCGAAAGTCTGCATTCTAGACATAGTTAGTAAACTTACTGTCATTTTAATTATCTAGGGTGATTTTTAGATGATTTCATGAATTCTATGGAAAAAGGAATTTGAAAAAGTAAAATTTCAAGTTTTATGAATAAATGTGTTTTAATACAATTAATTTATAGATTGTTTTGAAATTAATAATGATTTTGAAAAATAGAGTACACGGAGACTGTTAATTGTTGCAATTCGATTGTTTAAATTGATTGGCTTATGATAAATCGGGCATGATTGGCTAGTTGGCAATTGTATTGAAATACGAATTGTTTGGTTGTCTTGAAAGACTACGAATTACAAAAATTGCCATATCATGTTATTGAGTTTTATTGTATGGTGGATTATATATTAATTAATCACTGCAGTAGGGGGTTTCTGTGGACCAGTCTTTTAGAGGGGCACGGTAAACCCCATTATATTCTTATCTCGGATGGAGAGGCGCGTAGGGTATCTCTTGGGGTAAAGTTTAGGGTTCACTTCACGCTAAACCACCACGTGAAGGAGAACTCAGCCAAATCCAAGGAACGGCTATGTTTTCAAAAGAAAAACATGATTTATGCAAAATGTAAATTTTTAATGACCTTGGCAGTCTTGGTAGGATGCCTCGGCCAAGGTGTCCTCGAGAATGGATTTATGGCACAAGCCTAGTTTTTATGAGATTCATAAGTCTTTTTACGTATTTTGAATGAAATGTGTTCTAATGCTGTGATCCAGTTTACGATGATTTACTTTATTGTCTCCATGTACTTAACTCTAGATGTTTATGATGATGTCTGTTTACTCACTAGGATTATAAAATCTCACCACTCTCTTTTCCACCAATTTCAGGTTCAGATTAGGCTGTAAATAGTTGAGTTCATCGAGGACTACCCTTGGATTTGCATTCCTTCAAACTGTAGGTTCACATTCCTCTTTACTTTTGGTTATTCGGGGGCCTGCTGGTCATTGTAAATTAAATTAAATACTCTGGTTTACTGTATTACAGTATGTATGAATTTACTTTGCTTTTACACTACAAAAATTATCTACGTATAACTCTAAAAATATTGTTTAATAAGAAAATAGAATATTTTACTTAATATTTATTTTATTTTTTTATTATATCCAAATAATCATAATTTCGTTTTAAATGAATGTTTTAGACATCTAAATTTATTTTTGATTTGGAAATATGTGTTCTGCACTTATATATTATATTATTGGCTGGTTTCAAAAATTTTAAAAAAATAACCAAAATACCCCTATGAGACGAAAATTAATATTTTATTTGTTTTAAGTTGGAAACAGCTTAAAATCTTTTAGAACATGATATTTGACAATGGTTGCTCACAAGGGGAATGAGAAACTGATATTAAAGCCTTACGGGGTTTCGGGTTGACATTCCGGGTAATGAATGTCTATTAGGACGTCGCGGCGGTTGTCACGGGATCGATGAAAGTTTCAGGTCGTGACAGAAATAGTATATGTTCAATATCAATTGCATGAGATGATTAATTTGATGCGCATGTAGGGTAAGTATATACTTACATGTCATGTATAGCCATAATTAGAGTCTAAGCTTAATGAGTCTTTCTTGATTTAAATTTGCAAAAGGAATATAGTAAATTGGTTAAGGAAGATATTTTTATAAGAAAATCGGAAGAGACTTATAAATAAATTAGAACTATAGGTTAACAACATAGACCTATCTAGTAAGTAAAGAGGGAATAAAAAAGATTTAGATGAAACATTGAAGGGATATTGTGGTTCTAGACTTTTAGGTGTTTGATTAATTAATTAAATTGCTATTTTTACTTTAAAGTTTCAGTTTTGGTTTTAATTTTAGTTTATTTAATTTTTAAGTAGTTTTAAATTCGATTGTTTGAATAAGATTGAGTTGTTTTAATTTTAGTAATTAGTAAAAGGATTTGGTCAATTCTCCACGTGAATAAATTTTACTTTCAATATATTAGTTGTTAACGATACATGCACTTGCATGGTAAATCTAAAAACAGTTATCTCCCACTTTGCCTTCTACTTATTCCTTATTATTATGTTGGGACTTGCCAATTTCATTACTGTCCCATTCCATTTTTCTCTCTTTTTGAATAATAAGTAAGGTCTGACACTACTAAGGGAAAAGGAAAGCAGTGAAGGAAGAAACAAAAAAAAAATTTATTGTTGAGTAAAAATGAATTAGCATTAATTTTTTTGGCTTAAATAACAAAATAAGTCCTTGAATTATAAGGGGTATTGTAATTGCATCTATATATTTTTATCATACCCAATTGAATCTTTCTTCTTTATTTGTACCTAATCGAGTCTCATTCTTTTATTTTACCTATTGGAGTCCTTATCTCAATTATGGATAATATTCTTTCGGTCAATTTACTTTGCCGTACCAAAAAATTTAACTTCCTTTCTTTAACAATTATAATCAATACCAAATACGGAAGTTAATTTTATATTTTAATACTATTTTGTAGTAATAATTCAAATTAATATGTCCAAGAATTCATGTCTTCTAGAATTTTCTTCAAAGTCAAATACAAAATTTAATTGTATGCTAATTATTATATAAGATTTTTGTATATTTCAAATCACGAGATAAGTAAATTGTATAAGTAAATTGTATAAATACATGTAATTCTTTACTCAAATGTTGGATTCAAATCCCCTTTCTACAAATAATAAAAAAAGTAATTATCATGAATATTTATTAAAAAATAATACAACTAAGTGATGAGCTCATTTTCTGAATAATAACATATTTAAGTTATATGCATCATGATCATGTCATAGAGGGTAGAAGATATCTATATAACATATATTAGAATTGCCCCTAAACATGGGATCACAAAAAAGAGAATTAGCTTCCAGACTCTTCTCTTGAGGTACAGGTTAAGAACTTTCTTGCTATCTTGCACTACCTTTCGAAAACCTAGCATTAGTCTCATGGAGGCGGACTCAACCGGAGGTCCACCCCAGGATGTCGGCGAAGGTTCAGCGGCTGCCCACACTAGGGTGGGTGTGAAACGATTCTGCTCAAAGGTGGGGAAGGATTTTGTGAATAACCAGAATGAAGAGAAAATTGAGATTAGGTTCTCACATCAAGAAGAGCCGGCTAGAGTCTCTTACCATCACATTCTCACGCAAGGTGATATTGAGATGCGATCAGAAGATGCAGAATCAAATGAAGACGAAGAGATGTTAGATGATTATGAATCAGAGGATGATGTAATGGAGAACAAGGTTGATGGCCCTCACATTCGGCTCACTAAGGAGGATAAGCGACCAATTAGACAGCCATGGAAGAACACTTTAATTGTGAAACTACTTGGGAGAGAAATCAATTATACTTATTTATGTAACCGGGTGAGACAACTATGGTCCTTGGTGGGTGATTTTCAAGCAGTCAATTTGAACAGCGGCTTCTATTGCTTTAAGTTTTCCAAGAAATCAGACCATATTCATGTTTTGCTTGATGGTCCCTAGATAATACTGGGCCATTATCTTACTAGAAGGCGCTGGTCCCCTAATTTTCGATCAGAGGAAGACTCCATAGAATCAGTGGCTGCGTGGATACGTCTCCCAAGTATGCCTTTAGAATTTTATGACAAGCAATCCTTTCAAGGATTGGAGATGAGTTTAGAAGAACAGTCAAGGTTGATCGTACTACATCAATCGCGTCCAGAGGAAAGTTTGCAAGATTATGTGGAGCTGGATTTAAACAAGCCTCTAGTAGCTAAAGTGTTTATTGGTGGTCGCTGGCAGATAGTAGAATATGAGGGACTCAGAATGGTTTGCTTCCATTGTGGTAAATTTGGACATAATGATGAGAGCTGTCAAGCTAAACAGAGGGAGCAGGAAGGCCACACCGAGGAAGAAGCCATGAACATAACACAGAAAAATGCTATTCAGGAGAAGGATTATAAATCTGCCCGATATGGGCCATGGATGGTAGCCAAGAGGTATACCAGACAAAACACTAGCAGTCGAATAAAGGGGAAAATTGAAGTGGGTACCAGCAAAAATCAGAAAAAGGTGTCCAAGCAGGACGTTCAAAGAATACGGCCGGCTGGAATCAAGGTTTGCTTTATTAGGTAGTGAGGAACAGGACATTGAGGAGTATGTGCCAGAAACTCAAAATTTAGGGGTGCTAGAGCAAGCTGCTGGTTCTGAAAGAAAGAAGAAAGTGGTGGCTCAGAACAGTGAGAAGTTTAAAGTGTCTCTTTAGAAAACTGCCAAAATCTCGAACAAAGATACTCGATAGAATAAGAATATTGAGAGCAAGCTTGTTGACAAGCCCATTAAAATTGCAACCTCCGAGACATCCCAGTTTAGGAAACAAACAGTTACAAGTACACAACCTTCAATAGATGCCAGAAATGAAGGATAGCTAACAGAACCAAGGAAGGGTTGTGTAGTTAACATCGCAGAGTTCAATGAATAAGAAGCACTTCCTACTGATGATATGGCAAATGGGGGCCCTCAGAATATGCTAGGAGTAGGTTTCAACGGAGATGCTAGGGGAAGATGCTCTAACCAAGAAAATGGAGCAGAACCTCTGCCTGGAGATCCTGATTCTGAAACGGAGAACATGAAGATTGATGAGAATTTGGATGGAATGCGGACTTGAGCTCACATCTATCTCTCTACTCAAGTTACTCTAGTTTTTTATGTTTAATTTTTGCAGCTGGAATGTGAGAGGTGCAGCCTCTCGAAAAGCAGTGAGAAATATAAAAAACTTGATCAAATGTATAATATACAATTGTTGATAATTCTGGAGCCACATATTGCAGGAGTTAAAGCTAACAATATTTATCGTCGACTTGGTTTCTCTAATTATTTTCGAGTTGAAGCAGATGGGTTTGCAGGTGGCTTATGGATACTGTGGAATGCAGAACAGGTCCAAGTTGAAATTTTAGCTTATTCCTCACAGCTGATTCATGCTTTAGTTAATAAATCAACGAAGCAATGGCTTCTAACAGCAGTCTATGGCAGCCCTGATGCAAAGGAATGAGAACGTTTGTGGCAATCTATAAAAATGGCAAGTGAGTTGCATTCTCTACCATGGATGGTCTTAGGTGATTTTAATCAAGTGTTATCTTTAGAAGAAAAACAGGGATGAAGGGGAATTAATGTACGTCAGTGTGAGAAACTGATAGAATGTATGAGTTATAGTGAACTTTTTGACTTGGGTGCTTCTGGCCCAAAGTTTACTTGGCGAAAGAGAGAAAGATTTAACCACATCCAGGTCCGGCTAGACAGAGCAGTAGTGAATGAAGCATGGTGCACTTCATTTCCAAAATTAAGAGGGATGAATTTGCCACGGACCCACTCAGACCATCACCCGGTTTTAGTTCATCAGCCTTTCTCCTTTTTGAATAACCATGCTAATAAGCAATTCAGATTTGAAAATGCTTGGATGTCACACCCAGATTTTGAAAGATTCATAAAGGAGAAATGGAATTATGCAGATAACAATTTATACCTTTCTTTGAAGAACATGGCAGCTTCTCTTATCAAATGGAAAAATGAAGTTTTTGGGGATCTAAACAGAAGGAAACGAAGAATGCTTACAAGATTACAAGGAATCCAACTTCAACTTGATCAACAGCCTAATGATTTCTTATCAAATCTAGAGGTAACATTGATTGAAGAATTTAATTTTATTCTTTATCAACAGGAATTGATCTTGCAATAGAAGGCAAAGGTCCATTGGTTAAAGTTGGGAAATGCCAATTCCAAGTTCTATCATGCAACAGTAAATGGAAGGCAAAGGAAGAAAAGAGTTGATGCTTTGAAAAGAGATGATGATTCATGGTGTACTGATCAATTGGAATTACAACAGATAGTGCTAAACTACTATAAAAACCTTTATAGAGATGATGGGTCGGGAGCTTCTCTTCCAATTAAATCTGATTGGTCATTGAAGGTAGAAACTCAAGCAGAGTTAGACAAACCGTTAGCTTTCGAAGAGATCAAGAATGCCCCGTTTTGACATGAAGCCCCAAAAGAGCCCAGGACATGATGGTTTTCCAATGAGTTTCTTTTAAAAAAAACTGGGTCAGTGTGGGTTCGGCTTTGTGTAAGTTTGTTCAAGAAGCCTATGTAACGGGCCATGTTCCACCAGAAATGAATCATACGCTTATTACCCTTATCCCAAAAGTAGAGACACCAAAAAATATTGCACAATTTAGACCCATAAGCTTGTGTACAGTTCCTTTAAAAGTCATAAGTAAGGTGCTTGTAGCTAGACTTAGACCACTATTAGATGGTTTGATTGGCAGAACTCAAAGCAGTTTCATCCCAGGAAGACAAACGACAGATAATATAATTGTAGTACAAGAGATTATTCACACCATGAGAAGAACAAAGAATAAAGCAGGAGCTATTGCCATAAAGATAGATTTAGAGAATGCTTATGACAGGCTAGAGTGGAATTTTATTAAAGAAATCTTAGAAGAAATTGGCCTACCTCACTCTTGGGTACAGTTAATTATGCACATTGTTACAACGCCAACATTCTCTAGTATCTGGAATTCTTCTCAAACAGATTTGTTCCAACCCATGAGAGATATCAGGCAAGGAGACCCACTTTCTCCCCACTTATTTGTTCTCTGCTTAGAAAAATTCTCTCATCTCATTAATGAAGCAGTACATATAGGGCATTGGAAACCTTTACTAATGTCAAGGACTAGACCTAGCATTTCACATTTATGTTTTACAGATGATCTGATGTTTGGGGAGGCTTCATCCACTCAAGTAAGAATTATGATGGAGACTCTTGACAGATTCTGTAAGGCTTTAGGATAGAAGGTAAGTCTAGCAAAATCAAGAATGTTAGTTTCTTCTAATATCTCAAACACAAAAGCCAAAACTCTAAGTCAAATGGCGAATATCCCTTTGACTAAAGATTTTGGGAAGTATTTGGGTGCCCCTATGATACATGGTCGGATCATTAAAAGTTTTTATTCTGGATTAATAAATAAGGTGAAGAGAAAGCTAGATTGTTAGAGCAACAAAAATCTATCAATGGCAGGGTGTGTATCTTTGGTTAACTCTGTGACCAATACCATGTCTAATTATCTGATGCAAACGATTTTACTGCCTGATAATGTGTTAAAGGAGATTGATAAGCTCAATAGAGATTTTATATAGGGTCATTTTGGGGGCGTTAGAAAGATTCATGGGCTTAGTTGGTATAAACTTTGTCAAAGGAAAGAAGATGGGGGACTATATATCAGAGACTCAAAGAAATTTAATCTAGCTTTACTGGACAAACTATGCTGGAAATTATGGAGGGATACTGATAGTTTATGGGTGGATCTGCTTAAGAAGAAGTATTTAAGGCATCAAACTTTTATGATTGCAGCGATAAGACCGACTGACTGTCAAGTATGGAGAAGTATTTTGAAGGCCAGGCCAGGCCTATTATAGGGATTGGGCAAGAGAATAAGAAATGGAGATGGTACTAAATTTTAGACACAGTCTTGGCTGCCATGTGGGCCACTATTTGACCATGTAGGTGAAGATTTTTCTGAGGCTGAAGATGAGCTTCCAGTGGCTAGTTTTTGTGATGAATACGGGAGATGGAACTTGGAATCAGTCAAGCAATTGCTCCCTCAAAATTTAATTCTTATGATTTTTGCAATGATGATAGACCCATCAGGTGAGGAAATGGATAACTCCTACTGGTTGCACTCTAGCACAGGTATGTTCACAATTGAGTCTGCATACGAGATGAAAATATCTGATCCTATTCACCAAATGATATGTTGGAAGAAAGTTTGGGCTTTAAACTCATCAAACAAGGTAAGGATGTTTGTCTTGAGAGTATTACATGATTACTTACCAACTGCTTCTTGGTTAGAAAACCGGGGTTTACTATCTTCTCCTGTATATTTAAGTTGTGGCTACTTTGAGGAGCAGTTAATTCATGTACTACGAGATTGCAGTAGAGTTAAACGAACGTGGCTATCCTTTCTTCCCGACTTGGTAACAGAGGATTTTCTTATGCAAGATCTACAAGTCTGAATAGTAAACAATATGCAGAGTACGGTGTTCTTGGAAGGTATTCCATGGGGGACCATATTCATTCATGCTTTATGGTACTTTTGGTATTGGCGTAATTTATCTATTTTTGAAGGAAATTTTTCTTAGCCTTATAACGCGAAGCAACTTATCTGAACAAAAGCTAAAGAAGCCTAGGATAATTTACAATGTGATCAGCAAAAGGTAAAGCATGAGTCTTTGATTAGCTGGATGAAACCTAAAGAATTCTTTGTCAAATTAAATATAGATGGAAGTGCTAAAAGGCAATCGGGACTAGCGGTAGCAGGTGGACTTATTAGAGATAGCTCTAGAACATGGTTAACAGGATTCACCTATAAGATTGGTATTTCATTCTCTTTAAGTGCGGAGCTCTGGGTAATTTATCATGGATTGACGATATGCTGGTCTAAAGGTTATAGGAAAGTACAAGTGGAAACAGATTCGCTTTTAGCATTGCAGAAAATACAAAACAAAGAAAATGACTTAGAGCCAAATATCCAATTACTACAATCAATTAGACAGTTACTTCACAAGAATTGGAAATGTCACTTATCTCACATACATCGTGAAACCAATCAGTGTGCCGATTGGATGGCCACTCATCATGATGATTTAAGTATAGGACTACAAGTTTGAAATGCCCCATACTTTGATATGGTGATAAATAAAGTTGGTCGGATGCGAATTGAGGTATAATAAGGAACTTTGAGAACAAAAGAGACAAGATAAAATTTTTAGAATAAAATAATATTTTATTAATGAAATAATATTAAAATATTAATATTTAGTCGGATGTCGAAATCAGTCATGAAGAAGGATCATATAGTTGATCCAAGTAGGGGAGAAGATGTCAAGCCTGACTCTATAAAATACTTGTCATGACATACATGTGATGGACAACATGTTTGCATGCTAGGAAAGTCTCGAAAAATTTATGAAAGTCGGTATTGTACCTAGAGGTACAACAAAGTTGATTTAAGCCTCGAACTAGATCAAATAGAGATTTTAGGTTGAAATTGAAAATTTTACAGTCAAGGAATGACTTAAAATGGTGATTTGGAGTTCGAGGATCAATTTGGAGTCAAACCGAAAATTTCACTATCTAGGGGTAAAATGGTAATTTTACCACTTGAGGATAAAATTGGAATATTGGAAGAAATTTTTGATCAAGATTGATCACATTTGACTCATTGGAGTATAATTTGAGGTTGATAAGTGAAAAAGTTATAATTTCGATATTTTTGGAGAATAGGGGCAAAATGGTAATTTTACCACCCCAAGGGCAAAACAGTAATTTTCCACCACCAAGACACTTGTCCAGCACATGGTCTTCCCTTATCCTCATTTTGACCTTTGACTAATCATGTGGTGGAGATAAAAGGTTTAAAATTTTTAAAGTTTTAAAAATGGACCAATGGAAACACGCCACGTGTCAAGTAAGGATATTTTATTATTTTCTATTAAAATCAGCCCATATTTATCCCATTCTTCTTCTCCATATTCAGCCAAGACAAAAGGAAAGAAAGGAAAAACAAGAAGAAAACCTAGGTGGAGGATTTCAAGAGAAAAAGTGTGGAAAATCAAGGAAAACAAATGAAAAAGGTAGGATGTTTCAATTTAAACTTGAAATCTATTTTCCTTAAGCATTTCTCCTTATTTTTCATGGTTAAATTACATGTTTTCATGATGAATTCATGGCTGGTCAAAATGGGTATGGAGAGAGAAAGATGTTGGATTGATTTGATTTTAAGTTATGTTAGTGTTTTTAGTTAGTTTAGCATATTTAGAAACAAAACAACAAGAAAAGAATTCATTTTCCCCCATCACCATCATTGGCTGAATTTTCTAGGGAGGATATTGTGGCTGAAATTGATGATATTTCATGATATTTGGGTGATATTTGATGTTTGGTGAGGCTAGAAATTAAATGGGAAATTTTGGTGTGAAAATCTGAATTTTTACTTAATGTATAGACATGTGTGATTATTGACCTGGGACTGATAAATTGAATCTCATTCATAGTCACTGAGGTAATTTAGGTACAATTGGAGTGTAGAAAGTGAGAAGAATTGATTTGGAGCTAAATTGGAGATTCTAGCCGATTAGGCCGAGTATAGTGTGACTTAGGTCGAATATTACATTTAAGTGATTAATTAGACATTTTGCATCCCATCGCATGCATTCATTTAGATTTAGAGAGCCTGAAATAGTTTATGATAAATTGACACAATTTATTGAAATTCGTGTCACGTATGATGTATAGGTGGTGAGCCCTCTAACAAGGGTAAAGAGATTGTGCTCGAAGATCGAGAATAGGAGTATATCGAACTCCTAGTAGTGTGAGTAACCTTACCATCATTTTAATTATCTAAAGTATGTTTTTAATCGGTTTTGGTGAAATTTTATGAAAATGAGTTTAAATGGTAAATTTTTGTGTTTTACAAACAGAATGTGTTTACATGGAAAGATTTTATAAATTGTCTTGAAATTGAATAACAATTTTGAAAATAGAGTAATTGGAGACCACCGGTATGTTGTAAATTTATGATTGGAAATTGATGTCTTATGTTATATTGTTATTGTGTTGGCATGACTGGCTGGGTTGTGTTTTATGAATTGTATGAATTGTTTTATTTTACCCTTGCAGGTTGGGTAGTAAAATATTAGCCCTGTCATGCTGTCAAAAATTTTATTGTATGGTGGGTTTAGCTTGCTGGAGTAGGTGGATTCTGTGGACCATCCTATTAGAGGGGCACGAAATCCGAATATATGTATATGTACCTCGGTCGGAGAGGCGCGTAGGTTATCTCCTGGTATGGACAGAGTTCACGTCACGCCGAACCACCTCGTGATGATAAACTCCGCTAACGCCTAGGAATGGCTATGTTTTTCAAACTAAAAATATGTTTTACGTGTATACGAAATTTTAACAGCCTTGGCAGGCTTGAGTGTACGCCTTTGATCAAGGTGTCATCGAGTACTATTTGATGGCATGAGCCAAATGTTTATGGAAGTCATAAGCCTTAATGAGAAATTAAATGAAATACAACCGTTTGCATGGGTTGGGATAAATTTTCAAATTGTGAAATACTTAAAAATGATGGGATATTTTAATTGTCTCCTTTTACTCAATTTTAGCTGATTTAAATGATGTTTGTTTACTCATTGGGATTTTATAATCTCATCACCCTCATTTCCACCCATTTCAGGCTCAAAGTAGGTTGTAGATAACTGATTCCATCGAGGGCTTCCATTGGACTTGCGTCCTCCGAACTGTAGGTTCACCATTTTCCTCACTTCTAGTCATTCGTGGGCCCGCTTGATATTGTAAATTAATTTAAATGCATTGGTTTATTGTGTCACAGTATGAATGAAATTGTCACAACCCGGAACCTCCCTCAGGCCCATGACAATCGCCGCGACGTCCC
>NW_017234740.1:0-8955 GCF_000208745.1 Theobroma cacao
TGTCATGAATAGTACTTTATAAGGTCGGGCTTTACAAAACCAGCTTATATAGAGTATCATTATGAGAATTTACTAATCTTCTTTTGACCTTGTTGAAAGGAAAGGATTAATGACAACACAAGTAAATTACGGGGTATGATAGAAACTTTTAAAGATAAGTTGAAGTATACGTAGTTGAGCATGCATGTAGATATTTTGGTGAGCAAGTGCATGCCTTTATGGAAATGATATACTTGGAGTATGAAAGAGCAAATAAGTGATTAGGTGTTTCAAGAATATTTAAATACCTTTGAGGAAGAATTATAAATTATACGAGATGAGTATAAGATGTGTGATTTTGAAACTTGCTGAGGAGTCAAATGGCTAAGTCACGAGTTAAGTAATCATCTGTTGTGAGACATAAGTTTAAGACAGATATTCCCAAGGAAATACTCAAGAGAAGTTTTGCTCTAGATCTCGTTAAAGCAAGCACTAAGTTATGTGATTATAAAAAGGAAGCTGTAAGTTGAGAGTAATATTAGTATTAATATTGAAAAATACTTGAGGAGAATCTAGTTTTAAGTTTTACAATTTCAAGTACAATTTATAAATTGGTTAAGGAAGAATGATGTTATGTTCATATGGAAGAGTGGAACAAAGGATGATAGAAGTTAACCTTGAAAATGAAGTCAGATAATGAAACTTTCCTAATATATTATGGAAATTGGAATTCGAAAATGCTTGAGGCATACATGATTCAAATGAGTTTGAGTCTTTAGTGACAAATCAATATCATAATGCAAGAAAGATAAAAGGTAATGTAGAGGTATGAAGGATAATCAAGGAAAAAGGATGACTCTTAGGAATTATGGTATTGCATGAGATGCAATGATCAAGTTAAGATAAATTTTTGAGGCATCAATAGGATTATAAAGCATACACGCATAAAAGATTATAATTTAATGGAGATGACATTGTGATGCAATGATATATAGTACAAGGAAACTTAAGCATATGGTTGGAAATGATATGAATGATATGAAGTTGTACGCAAATATAATAAGAAGGTTGACATGCACTATAAGAATTATTATATTGAAACTAGGATTGAGATGCGGATGAATAAAGGGAAATGTAATCCAAGGCATGTGAACACATGGATCCCTATACATAATGAGAGATGTTGACATTTGAAAATGCATGTACATATGTATATATTGAATTGATAATTTTACTAACTAAGGTGAAGAATGGTTCTCAGTAATTGGGAGATTTTGAAATAATGTCTAGAGAGGTCAGTGAGCTAAAGTGTTAACGGGCATGCAATGAACGATTAAAATTATGAGTGACTTTGAAGGTAAACCTTGGATTGTTTAAGTTCTTAATGGAACTCTATTAAAGGAAGGGTATGGACTAGTATAAGATGAATGAATCAAGGTTGAGAAATTTGGCATGGAGCAAATTAATAAAATGATGATTAGGTATACATAAGTAAGTATGATATGTGATCGAAATCGGTATAATTGAGATGAAGTTATGGTTCAAATTTAATAAGGGTGATAAAGGTATGCTTGGTAACTCGACATAAGAAATCATGATTGTGAAAAGTATTGCTAATCTGGCTTCAAAGGATGATAATTGCCATAAATAAAGCATTTAATTAAATTGAAGGTGAACGAGGTAAATAAATTGAATGTCCCTATAGAAGGAAAAAGGAATAGGATCATAGAAGGAGATTGATAATGCAACATCGACGTGAATTCGAGGACGAATTGTATTTAAGTGGGGGAGATTGAAATGCCCCAAACTTTGATATGGTGAAAAATAAAGTTGGTCGGATGCGAATTGAGGCATAATAATGAACTTGGAGAACCAAAGAGACAAGATAAAAGTTTTAGAATAAAATAATATTTTATTAATGAAATAATATTAAAATATTAATATTTAGTCGGATGTCAAAATCAGTCATGAAGAAGGATCATATGGTTGATCCAAGTAGGGGAGAAGATGTCAAGCCTGACTCTATAAAATACTTGTCATGACATACATGTGATGGATAGCATGTTTGCATGCAAAGAGAGTCCCGAAAAATTTACAAAAGTCGGTATTGTACCTAGAGGTACAACAAAGTTGATTTAAGCCTCGAACTATATCAAATAGAGAATTTAAGATGAAATTAAGAATATTGAAGTCCCAGAATGGTTTAATATGGTGATTTGGAGTTCGAGGATCAATTTGGAGTCAAACCGAAAATTTCACTATCTAGGGGCAAAATGGTAATTTTACCACTTGAGGATAAAATTAGAATATTGGAAGACGTTTTTTATCAAGATTGATCACATTTGACTCATTGGAGTATAATTTGAGGTTGATAAGTGAAAACGTTGTAATTTCGGTATTTTTGGAGCATAGGGGCAAAATGGTAATTTTGCCACCCTAGAGGCAAAACAGTATTTTTTTAGCACCAGGACACTTGTCCAGCACATGGCCTTCCCTTATCCTCATGTTGACCTTTGACTAATCATGTGGTGGAGATACAAGGTTTAAAATTTTTAAAGTTTTAAAAAATGGACCAATGGAAACATGCCACGTGTCAAGTAAGGATATTTTATTATTTTCTATAAAAATCAGCCCATATTTATCCCATTCTTCTTCTCCATATTCAGCCAAGACAAAACAAAAGAAAGGAAAAACAAGAACAAAACCTAGGTGGAGGATTTCAAGAGAAAAAGTGTGGAAAATCAAGGAAAACAAGTGAAAAAGGTAGGATTTTCAATTTAAACTTGAAATCTATTTTCCTTAAGCATTTCTCCTTATTTTTCATGGTTAAATTACATGTTTTCATGATGAATTCATGGCCGGTCAAAATGGGTATGGAGAGAGAAAGACGTTGGATTGATTTGATTTTAAGTTATGTTAGTGTTTTTAGTTAGTTTAGCATATTTAGAAACAAAACAATAAGAAAAGAATTCATTTTCCCCCATCACCATCATTGGCTGAGTTTTCTAGGGAGGATATTGTGGCTGAAATTGATGATATTTCATGATATTTGGGTGATATTGATGTTTGGTGAGGCTAGAAATTAAATGAGAAATTTTGGTGTGAAAATCTGAATTGTTACCTAATGTATAGACATGTGTGATTATTGACCTGAGACTGATAAATTGAATCTCATTCACATTCACTAAGGTAATTTAGGTATAATTGGAGTGTAGAAAGTGAGAAGAATTGATTTGGAGTTAAATTGGAGATTTTAGCCGATTAGACCGAGTATAGTATGACCTAGGTCGAATATCACATTTAAGTGATTAATCAGACATTTTACATCCCATCTCATGCATTCATTTAGATTTAGAGAGCTTGAAATAGTTTATAATAAATTGACACAATTTATTGAAATTCGTGTCATGTATGATGTATAGGTGGTGAGTCCTCTAACAAGGGTAGAGAGATTGTGCCCGAAGACTGGGAATAGGAGTATATCGAACTTCTAGTACTGTGAGTAACCTTACCATCATTTTAATTATCTAAAGTATGTTTTTAATCGGTTTTGGAGAAATTTTATGAAAATGAGTTTAAATGGTAAATTTTTGTGTTTTACAAACAGAATGTGTTTATATGAAAAGATTTTATAAATTGTCTTGAAATTGAATAATGATTTTGAAAAACAGAGTAATTGGAGACCATTTATTATGTTGTAAAATTTATGATTTGAATCGAATGGCTTATGACAATATTTGCATGAATGACTGAATTGATATTTGTGTTAAAATATATGAAATATGTATTTAGCCTTGAAAGGCTGTGAATTACAATAATTACCATATTATGTTGTTGAATTTTATTGTATGGTGGGTTTAGCTTGTTGCAGTAGGAGGATTCTATGGACTAGCCTATTAGAGGGGCATAAAATCCGGATATATATATGTACCTCGATCGGAGTGTCACGTAAGGTATCTTTTGAGGTATGGACAGAGTTCACGTCACGGCGAACCACCTCGTGCTGATGAACTCTGCTAACTCCAAGGAATGGCTTTGTTTTTCAAACTAAAAATATGTTTTACAAGTATACAAAATTTTAACAGCCTTGGCGGGCTCGAGTGTACGCCTCTGATCAAGGTGTCATTGAGCACTAGTTGATGACATGAGCCAAATGTTTATGCAAGTCATAAGCCTTAATGAGAAATTAAATGAAATACAATCGTTTGCATGGGTTGGGACAAATTTTCAAATTGTGAAATACTTAAAAATGATGGGATATTTTAATTGTATGTTTTTACTCGGCTTTAGCTTATTTAAATGATGTTTGTTTACTCACTGGGATTTTATAATCTCACCAACCTCCTTTCCACCCATTTCAGGCTCAAAGTAGGCTGTAGATAGCTGATTCCATCGAGGGCTTCCATTGGACTTGCGTCTTCTGAATTGTAGGTTCACCGTTTTCCTCACTTCTAGTCATTCGTGGGCTCGCTTGGTATTGTAAATTAAATTAAATTAATTTAAATGCATTGGTTTACTGTGCCACAATATGAATGAATCTATTTTGCTTTTATGTTACAAAAAGTATTTACCCTCTGTGTTCGCGGCAGTCCTAAAACAGAATCCATAGTTACATGCTCCCATTTCCACTCGGGAACAGGTAAAGACTGAAGTGTACCTACTGGCCTCTGATGCTCCGCCTTAACTTGCTGACATACGAGACACTTGGCTACGAATTTTGCTACGTCTCGTTTCATACCCGGCCACCAATAATTCTCCCTAATAGTCCTATACATCTTGGTGCTTCCGGGATGTAATGCATAGGCAGATGAATGAGCTTCTTCCATGATCGCCTGTCTTAACTGGTTTCCCTCAGGAACACAAACTCGGTCTCCAAACATCAAAACGTTATCCTATCTGAGTCTGAACTCACTAACTCCCCCATCGATCAATTTTTGAATTTTTTTCCTTAACTCATCATCAGACCTCTGAATGTCCTTGATCTGATTAAGTAACGAAGGTCGCACAATGAAGTTTGCCAATAAGGATCCATCCTCACCATTTCTCAACTGAACCCCAAGAGACTTCATCTCTAATAATGCTGGAAAATAACAACTCTGAAGTGCTGCTAAAGACGATGAAGACTTACGACTTAAGGCATCAGCTGCAACGTTCGCCTTTCCTGGATGACAGTCTATCACCAAGTCATAATCTTTTATCAACTCCAACCATCGCTTTTGCCTCAAATTAAGCTCCTTCTGAGTGAGCAAATATTTTAAACTCTTGTGATCCGTAAATATCCGACAATGCTCACCATACAAGTAATGCCTCCAGATTTTTAAAGCAAACACCACTGCTGCTAACTCTAAATCGTGGGTAGGGTAATTTGTTTCATGCCTCTTTAGCTGTCTAGAAGCATAAGCTACAACTTTTTCATTCTGCATCAGCACACACCCTAACCCCAACTTAGATGCATCACTGTACACCATAAATCCCTTATCACTCACAGGAAGTGTTAAAACGGGAGCGGAGGTTAACCGGTTCTTTAGCTCCTGAAATCAATTCTCACAAACATCATCCCACTCAAACTTAACTCCTTTACGAGTTAGATGGGTCAAAGGAGTTGCTATTAAGGAAAACCCCTGAACAAACCTTCGATAATAACCGGCTAATCCGAGGAAACTACGAATCTTCATCACTGTCTTAGGTTGCTCCCATTATAAAATTGCCTCTATCTTCTTGGGATCAACATATATTCCAGCTCCCGATACTACGTGTCCCAAGAATACCACTTCCTGTAACCAAAACTCACACTTCGAAAACTTTGCATACAACTGTCTTTCCCGCAAAGTCTGTAATACTATATGCAAGTGGTTAGCGTGCTCATCATTATCTCTCGAGTAAACCAGGATATCATCAATGAACACAATAACAAACTTGTCCAAGGGTGGAACACCCTGTTCATGAGATCCATAAAAGCTGCCGGTGCGTTAGTTAACCCGAAAGTCATGACCAAGAACTCATAATGATCGTATCGAGTTCTGAACGCTGTCTTGGGTACATCCTATTCTTTAATATTCAACTGATGATACCCAGACCTCAAATCAACCTTAGAAAACATTGTAGCTCTCTGTAATTGATCGAAAAGATCATCAATCCTCGGTAACGGATACTTGTTCTTAATGGTCATTCTGTTAAGCTGTCGGTAATCGATACATAATCGAAGTGTACCGTCTTTCTTTTTCACAAATAAAACCGGTGCTCCCCACGGAGATATACTAGGGCGTATAAAGCCTTTGTCCACAAACTCTTGCAATTGTACTTTCAACTCCTTCAACTCTGCCGGAGCCATTCTATATGGAGAAATAGAGATAGGGGCAGTACCCGAAAATAAGTCAGTGGTGAATTCTAACTCACTATCGGGAAGAAGTCCCGGTAATTCATCAGAAAATACATCAGGGAACTCACTTACTATGGGGACATTCTCTAACTTAGGTTCCTCCCTCGATATATCAATCACGTGAGCCAAGTATGTCGGATATCCCTTTCGCACCAATTTCAAAGCTTTGAGGGTCGAGATTACACAAAACGGTAATACTCGACGCTCCCCCGTAAATACAACTTCTGCTCCCTCTAAACTCTAGAGAATCACTTTTTTCTTAAAACAATCCACCTTTACTCGATGAGTGGACAACCAATCCATACCCAAGATCAAATCAAAGTCCCAAATCTCCAAAGGGATTAAATCACCCATGAATTTTTCTTCCCCAACTTTAATACCACAGTCTCTATAATACGTATTTCTTACTAATCACTCGCCTAGAGGAGTATGCACTATAATCTCTTCCTCTAATAGTGACAGGTTCCTATCTGAGAATGATGCAAATGATATGCTCACGTATGATCTATCGGAGCCTGAATCTATCAAAACATGTGCATCTCTATCAAACACAATCATAGTACCTGTCACTATGCTAGGTCGAACTCGGGCTTCATCCTCAGTCACTGTAAAGACCTTGGTCGAAATCTGAGACTGCGGTTTGGAAGATGGCTGCTATGGGGTATTACTCCCCATGCCTGACCATATCATTGGGCCCTGTCTGGACTGTGATCTCGAAGTGTCTCTCTGCGGTATACTAAGACGAGTTAGAAGAGTACAAGTAGCTACTGTACCCCGTCTCAACTGAGGACAATCTCTCTTGATATGCCCTTTTGGCCGCATTGAAAACACTTTACAAGCTGTCTACATGACCCAACATGAAATCCTCGAAATTACGGCATCTGTCCAATCTTCCTTAAGTCTCCCCTTGTCTACTCATCATTGGCCAATCAAATCTAGAAGATCTCGGCTATGACTATTGAGATGGAGGTCTAGTGGATGCCACAGACGCTGAGGTAGTACTTCCTGCAGTAGATGTCGAATCTCTGCCTCTCTTTGAAGACTGACCTGAGAACATAGGCAGATTTCTTCTCTTTGCGAACTCCGCTCGGATCCGTCTATTCTCAGTGGCAAGCTTCTCAGCTTGCAAGGCCATCTGCACGACTTCCTTATGTGGCTCCTTACCAGTCACTGTCATCCATTCCCTAATCTCATTACGGAGCCCTTCCTCAAAATAATTGGCCTGATCTTGCTTAGATTCACCAGATCCGGCACATATAACATCAACTCATTAAAACGAGTCTCATACTCCTCTACAGTTAGATTTCCTTATTTCAAGCTCAAAAATTCTCTTTTCTTTTCTTTATGATGAAAGTAAGTAAAATGTTGACCATTAAATTCTTTGAGAAAGTCAAACCAAGTCAGCGGTATAGGAGAGTGAGACTTTACTGAATTCCACCAGGTACGGGCTCTCTTCTCAAGTAACCGTGTAGCCACCTTCAATTTCATCTCATCATCTAATCCCATATCTACCAATGTCTCCGATACCTGAATAACCCAATCCCTAGCTGCGGTCGCATCTAACTCACCAGTAAACGAGACGCAACATAACTGTTTAGCTTCCTTCAATTTCTTAGAAATGGAGACATCCGGTGTCTAGGGTGGAATAAGAGGTGGTGGTACTGGGGCTGTTACAGGGGAAACAACTGGTGGAACTGGACCAGCCTGAGCCTGACCTGTAAGAGCAGCGAGAAAAACCGCTAATGCCTGAGCTGCCTCAAGTGTCATGGTAGGTATGCCAAGAGTAACAACAGGTGGTGGAGGAGGTACATGAAGGTCCGTAGACTCAGCAGTAGGAATTGCTCTAAAAGAAGATGCAGCCGACTCTTCTTCTATGGAATTCGACCGACTCTATCTGGGGCGACCTCTTCCCCTACCGGTAGATCTAGTAATAGGTGGTAGCTCACGTCGATGAGGCATAATGATTTACAAAAAGAACGGAATTTGTTTAGACAACTTAAGACTCTATATGCAACTACATGCAACTAACTAATCTTAACTAGGCCACACTGACATTGTAAATTATTTTAAAAATAACTTTAAATCCAAGAACTTTAAAAAGCAAAAACTTCTTTTAAAACCATAACCTTTAAACCAAAAGCTCTGATACCAATTGAATTGTCACGACCCGGAACCTCCCTCGGGCCCATGACAACCGCCGCGACATCCCAATTGACACTCATTACCCGAAATGCCCATCAGAACCCCACAAGGCTTTCATATCAGTTTCTTGCCTTTTTTGTGAGCAATCATTTTTAAACATTCCATTTTAAACAATTTCCAGTAGTTTCCTGCTCAAGTAAATCAAAAGACAAAAATATTTTAAAAGGATTTATAGATAAATATCACTATTCAAAATATTGATTAAAATATAGCATTTTTTTATATAAAACAATATTTATAGAAACACGTGTAAGAAATCTTTTGTAACGTGTAAGTAAAATAAATTCACACATACAAAAATTTACAAAGTTATAATGTACAATAATGGTTACAATGACAAGTGGCCCAAAATACACCCAGTGTTGGTGCTAGAAACCTACTGTCTGTGTGGTAGA
>NW_017234740.1:10356-29083 GCF_000208745.1 Theobroma cacao
TAAAAGTGAAAAATTACATTTTTGCCCAAAAAATTGAAAAATTGCCCATAGACATATTTTTCATCCCTTATACTCATACCATTCTCCAATTTGTCAAATTTGATCTAAATTCTCTCAAAATCACAAATTTTGTTCGCGAGTGGCAAAATTACGATTTTACCCCTAAACATAAAAATTTTCAATTTTACCCCTAATGAACCCTCGAACTCCAAACAATCATTTTTAGTCATTCCTTGACTATAAAATATTAAATTTCATCCTACGATTCCTATTTGAATTAGTTAAAAGTTAAATCAATTCAAGTGTACCGTTAGGTATGATACCGGGTTTCGTCTATTCTTAGGTGTTTTCCTAACATAATAACATGCTACTCAGTGCATGTATGTCATGACATGTGTTTATAGGGTCGGGTTATACAACCTAGGTGGGAAAATTGAAGAAAAAGTGTGGGATTCCAAAGGATCAAGCAATCAAAGGTAAAATTTCTTGATTTTGACTTGTGATCTATCTTTCCCATGCATTTCTCCTTATTTTCCATGGTTAAATTTCATGTTTTCATGGTGAATTCATAGCTGCCCAAATGGGTATGGAGAGAGAATGAAGTTGGATTGATTTGATTTTAAGTTATGTTAGTGTTTTTAGTTAGTTTAGCATATTTAGAAACAAAACAACATGAAAAGAATTCATTTTCCCCCATCACCATTATTGGCCGAATTTTCTAGGGAGGATATTGTAGTTGAAATTGATGATATCTCATGATATTTGGGTGATATTTGATGTTTGGTGAGGTTAGAAATTTAATGGGAAATTTTGGTGTGAAAATTTGAATTTTTACCTAATGTATAGACATGTGTGATTATTGACCCAAGACTGATAAATTGAATCTCATTCACAGTCACTGAGGTAATTTAGGTATAATTGGAGTGTAGAAAGTGAGAAGAATTGATTTGGAGTTAAATTGGAGATTTTAGCCGATTAGATCGAGTATAGTGTGACTTAGGTCGAATATCACATTTAAGTGATTAATCAGACATTTTGCATCCCATCGCATGCATTCATTTAGATTTGGAGAGCCTGAAATAGTTTATGATAAATTGACACAATTTATTGAAATTCGTGTCACGTATGATGTCTAGGTGGTGCGCCCTTTAACAAGGGTATAGAGATTGTGCTTGAAGATCGGGAATAGGAGTATATCGAACTTCTAATACTATGAGTAACCTTACCATTATTTTAATTATCTAAAGTATGTTTTTAATCGGTTTTGGTGAAATTTTATGAAAATGAGTTTAAATGGTAAATCTTGAGTTTTACAAACAAAATGTGTCTACATGAAAAGATTTTATAAATTATTTTAAAATTGAATAATCATTTTAAAAAATAGAGTAATTGGAAACCACTTGTTATGAATTAAATTTATGATTTGAATCTAATGGCTTATGACAGTATTTGCATGAATGGCTGAATTGGTATTTGTGTTGAAATATATGAAATGTGTATTTAACATTAAAAGGCTATGAATTATAATAATTGCCATGTCATGCTAGAATGAATTTTATTGATTGGTGGATTATATATTAATTAATCACTGCAGTAGGGGGTTTCTGTGGACCAACCTTTTAAAGGGGCACGGTAAACCCCATTATATTCTTACCTTGAACGGGGAGGTGCGTAGGGTATCTCCTGGGGTAAAGCTTAGGATTCACTTCACGTCAAACCACCACGTGAAGGGGAACTCAGCCAACGTCAAGGAACGACTGTGTTTTCTCAAACTGAAAATATGTTTTATGTGTATACAAAAATTTTAACAGCCTTAGAGGGCTCGAGTGTATGCCTCTGATCAAGGTGTCATCGAGTACTAGTTGATGGCATGAGCCAAATGTTTATGGAAGTCATAAGCCTTAATGAGAAATTAAATGAAATACAACCGTTTGCATGGGTTAGGATAAATTTTCAAATTGTCAAATACTTAAAAATGATGGGATATTTTAGTTGTCTCCTTTTACTTGGCTTTAGCTTATTTAAATGATGTTTGTTTACTCACTTAGATTTTATAATCTCACCAACCTCTTTTCCACCCATTTCAGGCTTAGAGTAGGCTGTAGATAACTAGTTCCATCAGGGATTTCCATTAGATTGCGTCTTTCAAACTGTAGGTTCACTGCTTCTTTAATTTTGGTTATTGTGGGCCCACTTGATATTGTAAGTTTAAATTAATTTAAATACTCAAGTTTATTGCGTTACAGTATGAATTAATTTATTTTGTTTTTACGTTACAAAAAGTATTTACGCATAACTCCAAAATTACTGTTTATAAGAAAATAAAATATTTTATTAAATATTTTGTTTTATCTCCTTATTATATTCAAATAATTATAATTCCATTTTAAATAAAGGTTTTAGATGCCTAAACTTATTTTTAATTGTGAATTATTCGATTGGTACTTGTTTACTACATTTTTAACTGGTTTCGAATTTTTTAGTGGAAAATGACCAAAATGCCCCTATGAGATGAAAATTTTTAATATGTCTGTTTTAAGATGGCAATAGCTCAAAATCCTTTGAAACATAATATTTGGCAACGATTACTCACCGGGGGAAATGAGAAACTGATATTAAGCCTTGTGGAGTTTCGATTGGCATTTCGAGAGATGATTGCCCATCGGGGCACCGCGGTGGTTGTCACGGGCTCGAGGGGAGTTCCAGGTCATGACAGACCATGTGTTGGACAAGTGTCCTAGTGGTGAAAAATTAATGTTTTGCCTCTAGGGTGGCAAAATTACCATTTTAACCCTATGGTCCGAAAAATATCGGGATTACAAAATTTTCACTTCTCAATCTCAAATCATATTCCAATAAGTCATATATGATTAAAATCTTTCAAAAGATTTTCCATTTTGTCCTCTAGTGGCAAAATTACCATTTTACCTCTAGATAGTGAAATTTCTGATTTGACCCCAAATTGATTCTCGAACCCCAAATCACCATTTTAAGTCATTCTAGGAATTTGAAATTTTCAATTTCATCTTAAAATCTCTATTTGATCTAGTTCGAGACTTAAATCAATTTTGTTGTACCTCTAGGTACAATGCCGACTTTTGTAAATTCTTCGGGACTCTTCTAGCATGCAAACATGCCATCCATCGCATGTATGTCATGACAAGTATTTTATAGAGTCAGGCTTGATATCTTCTGTAAAACTCGACTCTATAAACACATGTCATGACATACATGCACTGAGTAGCATGTTTTTACGCTAGGAAAGTTCATAAGAATAGACGAAACCTAGTATTGTGCCCAACGGTACACTTGAGTTGATTAAACCTCGAACTAGTTCAAATAAGAATCGTAGGATGAAATTTAATATTTTACAGTCCAAGAATGACTGAAAATGATTGTTCGGAGTTCGAGGGTTCATTTAGGGAAAAATTGAAAATTTTGATGTTCAGGAGCAAAATCGTCATTTTGCCACCTAAGATAATAATTTGATCATGGAGTGAAATTTTTTACCAAGATTAACTATTTGGAGTACAATTTATTAATAGGAAGTAAAAAATTTCAATTCCGGTAATTTTCGGAACATAGGGGCAAAACGGTAATTTTGTCGTCTCGGGGTAAAAATTGTAATTTTCACCACCCAAAACTTGTCAAAATTATGAGATTTATTTATTTTTGGTATGAATAACTATGGCATTTCAAGTGGTGAAAAATAGAAGTTTAATGGATGAAATTTTAAAAACGGGCCAATGGGAAAGTGACACATGGCACTTTTTAATGATTTAAAATTATTTTAATGAAAAGTTACCCCATTTAAACCCCATATTAAGTGATGGCCAGCCATAAGGAGAGAACAAGAGAGAAAATAGAGAGGAAAGGAAGAAAAGAGAAAAACCAAAGGAAAACTAGAAAATTCAAAGGGGAAATCGCGTTTTTCGTACGTTTACGCGTCTAACGGTAAGATTTTTTGACTTTAGCTTGATTTCTACCTTTCTTATGCCTTTGTTTCCATTTAGCATGCTTGAGGAGAGAGATCAAAAAGTGATACCAAGGGCTGGCCGAATTTCAAGGGGAAGGATTTTGAAATTTTTATGTTTTGATTCTTAGTTAAATTGGTAGTTTTAGTTAGTTAAATGTGTATAGAAATCAAATAGGGCAAGAAAGCATGAAATTCTCACAATACCCACCCTTGGCCGAATATTCAATGATGTACAATGATGATGAACTGATTTTTATTCTAAGAGAAATGAAGAGAAAATGATGAAAAATGGTTAAATGTGATAAAAAAACAAAGTGGAAGATTTACAGAATTAATGTCCCATTTTTGGCCGAATTTTCCAATGAGGAAAGTGAGTTGATTTTGGTGATTTTAGTGAGTTATTGGCTGATATTTAATGGTTAGAACTGTTGGAGAGAAAATGGGACAATTTAGAGCTAAAATGGAGCGCGTTAGCAATTTATCGGGTAAAGTGCCAAAAATAGGTTAATACCGTGTTTAAGCCGTTTTAGGCTATTGCATTTCATACCATGCATTAGTATAGGATTTAAGTCAATTATATTGTGATTTAGCATCAATGTGGTGAATGGTGTAATTTTTGCAATGTGTCAGGAGGAGAGCCTTCCGGTAAAGGTAAGGAAGTCGTACCCGACGAACAGTGATCGGGGCACCTAGGAAGCATTTAGTTTGTATAAACAGTGAGTAAACCTATTATTATTGTAAATTATCTAGAGTTTATTTTTAAATGCTCTTCATGGATTTTATGAAACGAAAATGAGATTAAAATGGGATTTTTGATGTTTTAGAAATAAATGTGACAAATAAATATATTGTCTTGATTTTCTGAAATAAGAAACTTTTGATTTTAAAATTGAGTAATTCGAGGCTGCCAATTGTCTTGAAAAATATATTTTCCTATGAATGACTTATGATATATGAGTATATATGTGGCTATATTTGATAATTGCATTGGAAATTTATGTAAGTTGTCTTTTACTATACAGGCTGGGTAAATAAATAAAAGCCACGTTATACTATCGAAATTTTATTAAAGTTGGTGGGTTTAGTCACTGCAGTGACGGGTTTTCGTGAATTGCCTATTAGAGGGGTACGGTAAACCCGGTTATATGGTTACTCCGGTTGTAGAGGCGAGGAGGGTAACTCTCGGGATAGTGTTAGAGCTTACTTCACGTCGAACCCCCACGTGAATGTGTAACTCGGCTAACGCCAAGGAACGGCTTGTTTTAAAAATAAAAATGTGTTTCACATGTATATATCTTAACAACCCTAGCGGACTCGGTTAGATGCCTCGACCAAGGTATCCCCGAGGATTAGTTTTTGGCTTGTGCCCTGTTTTTAATAAAAGTCATAAGCCTTAACAATTGTTTTGGTAAATTACAAATATTTTATGTTTTAAGAAATAAATTGAAAACCTTATGAAATGGTTTGTAATTTGTTATTTAAACTTGCTTCCATTTTACTCGCCTTTAGATATTTATGATAATGTCCGTTTACTCATTGGGATTGCAAAATCTCACCCACCTCCTTTCCAAATATTTTAGGCTTGTGGTAGCTTGTAGATACCGATTTTGTCGAGGATTCTAGTTGACCCCTCTATCTCACAAGGCTATTATCACCAACACTTGGTGTATTTACGGGCCACTTGTCATTGTAATTATTATTGTACATTATAACTTTGTAAATTATTGTATGTATGAATTTATTTTACTTCCACGTTACAAAAGATTTTTACACGTGTTTCTATAAATATTGTTTTATATAAAAATACTATATTTTAATCAATATTTTGAATAGTAATATTTGTCTATAAATCCTTTTAAAATAATTTTGTCTTTTGATTTATTTGAGCCGGAAACAATTGGTAATTGTTTAAAACGGAATGTTTAAAAATGATTGCTCACAGAAAAGGTAAGAAACTGATATGTAAGCCTTGCGGGGTTCCGATTGGCATTCCGGACAATGAGTGTCAATCAGGATGTCGTGGCAGTTGTCATGGGTCCGAAGGAGGTTCCAGGTCGTGACATCTTCTCCCCCACTTGAATCAACCATATGATCCTTCTTCATGATTGATTTTGACATCCGGTTAAATATTAATATTTTACTATTATTTTATTCTAAAAATTTTATTTTGTCTCCTTAGTTCTCAAAATACCTTATTATGCCTCAATTCACATCCGATAAGCTTATTTGTCACCATATGAAAGTATGAGGCATTTCATGCATGATGTTGAATGTTGACATGGCAAACCTTAAAAAATTTTTAAATTTTTTTTGTGTCACATCATAAGGATTATATTGAACAAAATTGTAAAGTACAGAGACTAAATTGAATAAATATCTATCATACAAGAACTAAATTAAGTATTGTTTTCGTTTAGCATTACATGTGTATAAAAAATATATATAAATTGTATATAAAATACAATTATTTCTAAAATGTAATACTACTTTATTAAATAAATACTATAAAGTGATTTGAAATGAAAAATGTTCGTAAAAAAAAAAAAGAAAATTTTATATAGAGGATGCGAATACAATGAAAACTATATTATTCAAAATCATGCAAATTAAAAAGTAAAAGATGTAGTCAAAATTAAATTCCTTTTTAGGAAAAAGTGATCACGATTGTAGACGCCATTTTGGGAGTAAGTCAATTTTTATTTTATTTTATTTACTTATTTTACTTCATTTCTCATTTTTATTTAGATTTTATTTTATTATTATTTCATTTTATTATTTCATTTTGATTATCAATCCAAGTCCAAATAAGTTTCTTTGGGGCTTTGCTTGGGCTCATCAAGTTTTTTAGCCGTTAGTAATCTCAGATTCAATGTAAAGTTGTATGTTACATGTCCAACCAGCTTTAAAGTTGGGCTTAATAATTGAGTCTGTGGCTCAAAAACAAATCCACAAGGTAAGATTAGAAGAAAATGGATTACACATGATTAAAACGGATAAAATGATATTAAGGCAAAATAAATTAAAGAACTTTTTGGAGAATACAAGAAAACATAATGAAATGAATATAGCTAGCAAAAGGACTAAAAATCATACAACATGGGAGCGCACACTGACAAGTGCATGAAATCACACCTAGCAAAGGCAAGAACAATCAATGGCTAATCGGATGCCTAGGATGGTATACGTGACTCCTATATAAAGGAAAAGAATTTTCAAAAAAGATGAAGAGACAAAAATTCACAAAAACCTAGCAACCAATTTCACCACATAAACCCTAAGCAACCAATTTTTTTTTTTTTTAAAAAAAAACCCTAAAGCAAAAGAAAACCCAAAAAAATCCTATCTTTCTACCTTATCAACCAACTGCATACGATACCACATTCAAAAAGAGAAACCAGAAAAGGAAAAATGCAAAAAGCCTTAAGAAAAAATCGAACACTGAAAATGGAGGAGAGGTTTTCTTTTCTATTTTTTGGGGAGTTAAGGAAGTCAAGTTTCAAGGCTTCCGATTTTTCATCTGCTGAGGGGAGAAATGGCATAGACCGGAGTAGGTTTTAGGTTACAGAATTAAAGGGAGTGAAAGGTAAAGGTTTCGGTGAGAGAAGGGTAGCAAAGGCTTTGAGTTTAGAGACGAAGGTAAAGGGGCCACCGGTAGAGAGAGAAACTAAACAAGAGACATGGGGAAAGAACAAGGAAAAAAGAGTTTATATACTTAACTAAAGATGGATAAAACGATGCCGTTTTGGTGAGTTTTGTTTGGTGGCTAAAGAAGCCTCAAACGATGTCGTTTCAGAAAGAATGAAACCACTATTTTGGTCTCCAGTGTTGGGGATTTAAATCATGTTAAGTCAACTCATACGCAGCGAAATATTATTATAATTTTAAGCCCCTAAGCCATGAATCACTTTAATTGAAACTAATCTAGAAAAACCACAAGAGAAATTTTGACATACTTGAAAGTCTGCTTTCTTTGGTGGAGTATTCCTTGGCTTTTCGTTTTTAACTTTTTTACACCAATTAGAACTTATCAAATCATAGCAACACAGTTGTGCTGCCTCTAATGGTGATCCACACAGTGATTTCTGAAATCTTTTCACTAAAAGTGTGTGAATCCGCAAGCTGAAGTTTGTGCTAGCAAACTCTCAACTTTAAGCTCCCTTGTGTTTCTTTCTTTTCGCTATGATCCTATCTCAACACATGAGAAAATAAAAACAAAACTCTTCTATTTATTCAAGAGTAGGCTAAGGGATTTTTTTATAGAATGAATTGACCTACTTTATATCCAACAAGGATTATAAAATGTCTTGGGCTAATTGGGCCTTTATTTAATACTCCATCAAATCATATTTGATTTAGCCCAATACTTAATTGGATTAAGCCTCTATAAAATCAATTAGATCACATCCAATTGAACTCAAATTAATTTCGACAATTCACCTTATGTGTGTGACCCATTTGGTTTCCTACATGTTGGCAATAAATATAAATTAATTCAATTAAGAATTTATATTTATATTTATAGATCATGAGCAGCATTTAGCAATACATCACAACCATCCAAATGTCAAGAGTGTCAATATGATTTGACTAACCTTTTAGTGTATAATATCTCAGTGTAATTCAATCCTTTCATCATATATCCCAAATAGATAAAAAGCCTGGCTTGGTGTCTACTTTCTAACATATCCATATTAGTCTTGCAGCTTCTATATTGACCTATCAAGATTGCCTTGGCCAAGGACTTTTAATCAATATAAGCCAGAAGCAAATGAGATATGTCCCCTTCAAATCACTTAGGGTGATGAATCCTCTCTGGACCACTCATTCATCTTCTAATACTTCATGCCATACCCAAAAACACCCTGTTTAAGCATCTGGTTACCTTCAGACTTGTAGAGGTGAAATCAAAGCATGACAATTCTCATACAAGATGACTTAGTAGCACAAGTCTAAGGATTACTTACACTACTGACACATGAGAGTATTCTCATAGACACTTGAGTGAAATACCTAATGGAACTCTCATAGCAGGTTATGTTCAATGAACTTGTTCTTTAAAAAGTATCCACATACTATCCCCAAGTATCTCACATGTTTCAACCTATGAGATCAATTGCTTACTTCTAAAGTAACGAGGCTTAACATGTACTAGCTTTTGAGCATTGTCAATGCCCTTATTCTTGACAATACAATGACCAAGAACATATTTAGGAATAAGTCTTTGATGCATAAGAATCTCATAATTATAATCTTTATAATTTCTTTGCAAGGCCATTATGTTCCAGGGACTTTATCTACATAAGTCTCTCATAACTCTTTATAAATAAACTCATGGATATAGAAATACATCATACATTATATAAAATATCCGTAATGTTTTTAATATGAAATATGAGTAATTAGTGTAGTATTTTTCGAGCACAAAATTGATTAGCTTGTAAGGCTTGCACTAACATCCAGATGGTGTGTCCTGTATAAGGGAGTTGGGTTGCTGAAGTAGGCTTGTGGGATCTTTCCTAGTTCGATTTCTTTGGGCTAGTTCAGGCTTAGATTTTGGGTAAGATTCAGACTTTTCATTCATTAGGCTTGTGAGTTGGATATTTATGTTGGTTGGTTGTGTTTCGGAGAATTTTTAATATAGTTTTATGAAAATAATATACATATGAAAATATATATAATAAAAAATAAAAATATAATAAATTTGTGGCAGCATGAATATTATAGGCATGGGAAAGGAAATTATTGAAATAGGGAAATCTATGTAAAAATAATATTTATAACTAGGAAAAAATAGGTATTCATGTAAAATAGATAAAAATAATAATAAATAGAAAAATGTATCTTTATATAAAAATAGATTTAAGCCTATATAAAAAAAGAAAAATTGAAATATGTAAAATTACCATTTAGGTAAATGAAGAATAAAGTGATAAATATTGAAACAGATAAATATTTTGTTGTAAAATGTATTTTGGTACATAAAAAAGTATATAAAGTAAATAAATATTTAGTTATAAAATAATAATAATAATGACTTCAATTTAAATACAAAAGGTAAGTATTTAGTTAAAAAATAGGTATAGAAGAAAATAGAGTAAAGAGATAAAAGTTAGAGTTAATAATTAAGAAAGTAGGATATATATATATATATGTATGTATGTATGTATGTATGTAAAAAATGCATGGACATATATAATTATACTAATGGTGAAGGTAGCAACAGTTTCTTTCTTTATTTCTCGATAAGATGCTGCTTCTGCCCATTTTGAAAAGTAGTATGTGGCTGCGAGTATGTAAAAATGCCTTGTGGAACTTTTAGGTAATGGATCCAACCAAGTCGAGTCCCCAAGCATCAAATGGCCATGATGTAACTATTGAGTGGAGTGGCTTAAGGGGTTGATCAATGAAATTAGCATGAAATTGACATGCTTGGCATCTTTCAGCATAGTCCATGTTATCCTTCACCATTGTTAGCCAACAGTACCCCATTCTTTTGATTTGGAAGTGCAACTTGGCTCCAGATTGATGTGCCCAACAAATTCCTGAGTGAGTTTCTTGTAAGGCCTTGTATGCTTCTTCATCTCCTAACAACAAAGAAAGACTCCGTTAAAGGAACGACGATAGAGTGTACCTTTGAAATAAATAAATCGAGGAGCTCGACATTTTATTTTTGTTTTGTGCCTTGGATCATTAAGAAGCTTCACATGCTCTAGGTACTCAATTAACGACTGTTTCCAATCTTCTTTTCCCACTTCAAGGACTAAGATGATATTAGACTCTACATCCACTTCTTCACCTAGAGTGATTGGTGGTAAGATCCATCACTTGCAAAGAGGAACTTTTAATTCTGTACTAGGTGATGCAATTGCTGATGCCAAATTAGCTAAAAAATCTACTTGCCTATTTTCTTTTCTAGGCACATATGCTATGCTAGCTTTGTCAAACCACTTCAAAAGTTTCTTAACATAGTTGACATATGGCAAGAGCTCAAGCTTTTTAACTTCATAAAGTAAAAGGATTTGGTTTACAACCAACTTAGAATCTCCAAACACTTTAAGTTGGGTGATTTGCATATCCATCGCCATCTCCAAACCTATGGTCAAGGCTTGGTATTCTACCACATTATTAGAGCAATTTTTTATGAGAGTGAATGCGTAAGGCAACACCTCTCCATCTAGAGTGATAAAGATGACTCATGCACCTACCCCATCTTGTCAAGCTATTCCATCAAAGTGTAACTTCCATGGCTTAGGAATTTCAATGTAGAGAACATCCTCATTAGGGAAATCTTCAAAGAATTCCCAATCATTTGGAATTGGATGATTTGCAAAAAAATATGCAAGTGCTTGTCCTTTGATGGCCTTTTGAGGGATATATGTGATGTCAAACTCTTGTAACAAAAAAACCCTTTTTGCCAATCTCCCACTAAACATCGATTTTGACATAAGATACTTAAGGGGATTTCCTCGTGAAGTTAAATGAATAGAATGAGCTTACAAATAATGCCTTAATCTCTTAATTGCAAACATTAATGTCAAACATGTCTTCTCAATGGGAGAATAATTTAATTCTATGCCATTAAGAGTTCTACTAAGGTAGTAAAGCTGTCACAACCCAAATTCTGGGCCATGACCTACGCAATGGCCTAATGGACATAGTCCACTAAGCTTAAGCAAGCCTATTAATATGACCTATTCATCATTGCATCAAAAGTTGCTAAGTCACTTTCATAACTTCGAATCAAATTAATACTAAGCATTGCTAACTTGTAGTGGCATTACTAATCCAATATACATGTATTGTCTAAAACATATGTCTATACACAATAAAAGAGTACTCGACTTCCAGCAAAGAGACTCGGGTGAAAGTACAACTACTAAATGTCGAGACACCTATCAAGAGTCGAATCTACGAGGACACCTCGACCTAGTTACCGACTACCTCCTGATCTGAAAACATAAAATTGAAAACGGTGAGTATAAACCCAGTGAGTAAACAAAGGAAGGGAACAAGCAAACAATAAGGAAGACTTAAAGAAATCATGATGCATTTATCTTTAAAACAATGCAATTTAGTTTAGTTCTTATTAAAACCCCTCATGTAAACCCCAAATGAGTAAATCACTTGATGAAAAGGGTCCATGCACAACAAAGGTTTTGAAGAGTGAAAACTTTACTAGCATTCATGCAATTCAAGTCTAGTAAATAACGGATCCTTGCTGTAGCGAAAATTCATTCTCGCTGCAGCGATATTGGGCTCAAGTTACTAGCTGAATGAGAGTTTCTCAACTGGCGAGGGTTTCTCTCTAAAATTCCTCATTGCAAACTTAATTAAATAAACCCCTAAATGTTGGGAGTATATGATCAGCTACGGTGTAATTAAAATAGGAAAATATGGCAAAACCAGCAAGATAGCATAATGGACAGAAAGTTTCTCGCTGTAGCGAGATTCAAGTGGCCAAAACAGAATGTTCCTCGCTGAATCTCGCTGTAGCGAGAAGCTCCAAAAATTTTCTCTTTGCAGTGAGAACCAGGTCAGGCAGACCTCTCAAACTCGAGAGTTTCTCGCTGCAGCAAGAAACAGAGCACCAAAGAAAACTTTCCATTCTCTCAAGAAAAAGGCCATCTTGCTGAAATGAAAAAATCAACATGAACATGTTTTAGAATTTTTTCTAAAATCAACATGCAAGATTCACATGTACAGAACCATATACGATACTCATGAACTTTCTATAACACACATATCTATGTATGTATATATATCCATAATCATGCACACCCTCCCATCATCATCAGCTCATATGCATTCCCCATTAGCATAAGGCTGGGTCAGCATCGGCTTATGCGCACTCCCATTCGCACATAGTCGAGTTGGCATAAGCTTATGCACACTCCCACTCGCACATAGTTGGGTCAATATCATTACACAATGTTATTCATCAATGCACAACATATATTCGTATATATATATATCAACATGATATAGAAACACATAGGTTCGTCCTTTTACACATTTCACATTTTCACAACCTCAAAACAATTTATCAAGGGCTTGTTCCCCAGCACACATTTTTAAAGAAAAATTGGAATAAATCATTCCAACGTTTCATACAAATACAATTATATTTCCCAAAATGATTTTGAAATGTAAGTTCACTCACTGGTATTTTGTTGAACCTTTAGTCGACTCTAACTTCCCTAATGGTCCAAATGGGGCGATGGGGCTTCGTTGGAACCTATCATCACAATTAACATCACAATTAACTTAATTCTCATAATTACAAGTTCTACAAGCTATCGCCTACTAGTTTCCAAGTGCCATTAAGTGGCTATCCATTTTCACTATCCTAATCACTCCAAAGTGGATTTACAACCTCAACTGCAAGACACTCACAAGTCTAAGCACTAATTATTCTCAACACTAAAAATCAACTCTAATTTACTAGTCACTTTGATAGCTTTGTAAATTTGAAATTCTTTCTAATAATTCTCCAAGCTATTATAAAAGCTCCCTCTTTCTCTTTCTAAACACCTAGCTAGTGAGAAAGAATATGGAAGTAGGATTTTTCAAGGGTTTTAAAGTGAGAAAGTGAAAGGGCACAAAGGTTCTAGGAAAGGGAGCACAAAAGCATGAAAATTGGAGCTAGTTTGAGGGGAGTTATGGAGGTTTCATATCAAGCTTCCATGGAGGATGAATAAACGTGAAAGGGAAGAAGGAAGGAGAAGAAGAAGCTATTGGAAGCTGAGATTTATAGCTCAAGCTTATCCAACTTCACTTAAATTATGAAAATGCCCTTAGCAAGTTAGCTTATTCTTCTCCAATCCTTTGTGCAATCTTTTTACTCTTTTGACACTGAGGCCAGGTCCACAAGGGTCTAAAATACTCAAGTTTACAAAAACTTAAAATTTCGACCCGAGATGAAAAATGACCATTTTGCCCCTACCTCAAGAATCATCATTATTTTTATTTCCTTTGCCATTTTACCCATATTTCATCATTCATTTATGCCTTAGGCCTACTTAGGCCATAATATTGTTTAAAAACTTACTTTTATGGGCTTACCAAGGAAACGACGAAACTAACCCTAGCCCGTGTTATTGCGTCTATGCCTAGTTACGAGCCTATAGAGGTCGAGGTTTCACAAAAGCGCAATCTCATAGACTTCATCTAATAGACTTATACCCTTTATAATTGATGCCTTATTGATAAATGAAAACCTCTAATTATCCAATTTGAATAATATAATTGCATGTCTGAAACTACGCCTTGACCAATCTGAATTGGTTGCAGGGTTCATTCCAACATAAACTACTTGCTCCAACTATGACGTTGGAGTCTACATGTGGCCTGACACTTTTTTGTTGATGCTAAGCGAGCTCATCCTCCTGAACTTAAGGGTTATCAGGAAATGAAGGACTCAATGAAGAAGTTGGAGATCCAAATGCAAATTATATAGACAAGCCTTTAAGTGCACCTTCATAAGTTTACACCTACACTCGATGCCTAGTCTTTATGACAGCAAACATAGGCACAACTATAGCCATACCCACACCCACTTTCTTCTAATGATGTGGAAGAGGCACAGTCGAAGGATTATGGGGGCATTAATTTCTTTTTTTGTAACTGTTGGTTTTGTAGACTTTTAAATTGATTTGAACATTTTTATTCATTTGTCAATTTTCATAACTTTGAAATACAATTTGTGTTTGTCTTTTTGTTATATAATAAAATTTAAATAGTTTTACTGCATATTAATTAATTTTAATATTATTATTTGTGCTACCTTTAAAATTGACCATAAGTTTGAAATTATAAAATTCAATGATCTAAATATGCTTTGAAACTAAGTGAAAATGATTTTGAACTTGAAGAACAATCCTTAAAGTGTTTTGAAGTTGTTTGTGAAAAGCAAAATATGTTTAAAAACTTTGAAACTCAAATTCTAGCTATATGAATCAACTTCTCAAAGTGAAACATCGATTCTTTGCAAACTAGAAAGCAATATATTTTCTCTAGAACAGGAAGAATCGACTTCTCAAAAACAAAAACATCAATTCTTGAAGAAATAGAAGCCACTGGAACAAGAAAATAGATGACTGAAGAAGTAATGGTCGATTCTTAAGAAGGCATAAGTAATTTGGAAAATCACTGCAAAGGCAAAAATTGACTTCTTAAGCAACAAATGATCAATTCTCAAAGCCATAAAGACAAAAAATCATAAACTTGTTAAAGAAGAAAAGATGGAGAATAGGACAAGAATGGAGTTAAAAAAAAAGGCAAATTTGAATTTTCATTTTGGCACCCAAGTGATAAAAACAATCCACTACTTAGATATGCAATGATCGATTCTTATAAAACAGAATACTCCAGACTTGATGTGAGACAAGAAGAATTGACTACTTAGAAATGCAATAATCGATTCTCGACAAACAAAAAGCTTCAGACTCAACTTGAGGCAAAAAGAATCAATATCATAAGAGTAGAAAGGTCAATTCTTAAGAAATCGAGAGGCTCGAGTTATGGAAAAATCAATGTCTCACATGCCTATTGATCAATATTTTAAGTTTGATTGGCATGAGTTAAGTGGTCCCTACATTCAAGAAAGAAACCAAATCTCATTCCAAAGGGCAAAAGTCTTAAAGACCTAGAAGTACCTTTGCGAAGGACATTTTTCAGACAAAAAAACACTTGAGAAAATCATTCTAAGAAAAGAAAAAAGTCAAGATCTTTAAAGTTGACATATTTTCGCTCTCTACTACATAATCTAAAAAAACAGAGCCTTCATCTTTAAGTTTACATTCTTTGAAACATTTTTGTTCTTTTGTACCTTACCTAACTCATTAGCCTTTTGGTGGCATTAAGCTTTGTAAGTATGAACTGTTGTAAAGTTATACCTTCATAGCAAAAGATAGAAAAGTTTTACCTCCATAGAAAAGGCAGTGTGGTTGTGCTTGACCCATAAAAGGCAATGACTTGTGAAGGTTGGGATTGATCTATAAAAGACAATGGCTTCTGAAGGTTGTCCTTGATCCATAAAAGATAGTAACATGTAAAGGTTGTGCTTGAACCTGATTCAAAAAGATAGTATTTAGTGGATTCAAACACTGTCATGACCCAACTCAAGGGCCATGACCGCTGCACAAGCCCAATAGTCAAGCCCACTAAACTCGAGCATGCCTTTGAGTCCAAAATCATATAACACAAATGCCAAGGGGTTTATAATCAAACATTCATTACAAATTCAAATATAATACATTATCCCTGGCTCACAGTCCATACAAATGTTCAAAGGCCATACAATAGCCATTAAATCGGGTTCATACATAACAACCCTTATACAATTCAAATGGCACATCGTGCTTGACATATTCACCAATTAATCAAACTAACAGGCGAAAGGCCCATATAGACTTAACAGAGTGACATGTTGGGAGGGAGACCTACTAGATGCCAATTACATGTCCGTTCAATTGACAACATTTGCCACGTGACCTCATAGCTTCTCTTACCTACACATGGTACAATAGAGGAATGAGTCACCTAATACTTAGCGAGGGGATGCTATCACAGCATAATATTTCATATATATATTATAAATCTGGGCCTATCTAGCCATAATATATTCATATTCAAGCATCTCCAAGTCAAAACTGCAAGGATCATCCTAATATCCTACATGCATAATTCATCACATTTAAACTCGTAGGATCACATATCAACAACGTATCATATCCATAAATTTCCAAGTTCTACGTCCTCACAAAAAATCATATCAATTCAAAGCTCGTCTTTAAAGCTATTATCATCAAACTAGGCTTCATAGGCACACCTTAGTTGCTGAGCCCAACCTCAAATCTCATTCATAAACGATTGCTTATTTCAAAGCATTCCATCAGATATCATTCATAATCAGCACCACAATTTCATACTTAAATCAAATCATGCCATCTCCAATGCATGTTATTGTAGTCAAACGAAATGAAATGAGTGGTCCTACCCTAGACATAGTCAAATCACATTCGGTGGCCAATCATAGGAGAATTAGATCACACTTAGGGAAAAGTCGCTAATGGAGAATTAGATCACACGTGCTGAAGCAACGGGCTGAGAACAGATCATGCACAGTGCCTAAGCAGCTGGTGGAGAATAGATTACGCACATGCCAAAGCAACACAGAGAATCATATCATCAGTTGGAGTATTCTCCCGACGTTGGCATCACTCGGAGTAATCTCAATGGATGGCATTGAAGCGCTACGGGCGAGAATCACAAATGGGATTAATGCCACTGTCTTTACTTACCACCATCCTTACAAACACACAAGTCACAAGGCATGGCACTCCACTTAACCTTAAGTCATATCAATGTCCGGAATTCATCCCTCGAACGGAACACATATCCATAAATTAGGTCATTTTCCTTGTGACATTCCATATGTTCACATTAAATCACATTCAAATTCATTGAGCTTTAGTCATCTCTAAGCTCGGTATAATTATGGGCGCCTTCAACCTCTAAGGCATCATCAAATGAAACACAATAAAGCGATAGGCCTTCATGCCTTTAACTCTACATGGGTACTTATCATATTGAATCAAATCAATCGTGGCTTAACAATCTTATACTTATCATCACTTAACCACAAATACGTGGGCCTTCACACATAGATCATGTTTATAAGTAACCATGGCCGTTCGACCCCACATATTAAATATCACTCAATCGTTGTGCCATTAACCTAAATACATATGGTGCCCATATACCTAATCGAGAAATCCATTCATCATAATTCGGCATAGTCCTTAATTCATAATTCATATCACACCATGGGTAAGCCTCTTATCCTAGGTCCTATATACCATGGGTTCTAACACAATGCCACCATGTGCCTCACCATAAATCACACAAACATAGATTTCTTCTTTCAAATAACTAGTTAGCCTAGGCATTCTTGTCACAACCCAATTTCCCGGGCCATGACCGGCGCATGAGCTCAATGAGCATAGCTCACTAAACCCAAGCAAGCCTATCCATTTACTTTTCCTTAACAAATTTATCATATCATGCATACACAAACACCTTTTCCCGGGTGTGAACATAGCCAAAACACAATGGCATTATCGATAATGATATACATGCACTATACCAGTCATGTATTTAGCAATTTACATTGCATACACATATTCACATTGTTAGATTATATTCACAATACAAAAGGACCCATGACTTGCAGCGGAGACATTTACAATAAAAAGGATTACTATCGAATGCCAGACACATACCCAAGAGATGCACTATGGGGACTCCTCGATCTAGGGTCCAACAGTCACCTGATCTGAAAACATGAATTTTATAAAACGTGAGTACAATAAACTCAGGGAGTGAACAAGAAGGGAACAAGCATACAATAAAGAATGTTTAACGAAATCATGATGCCATTCATTTTCTCAAAACCATTCAATTGTTTTAGCTCTTTTAAACCCCTCATATAAACCCACATGATTAAATCACTTTACAAAAATCCATACGCAACTATGGTACCAAAGAAATGGGAAAAATATGGCAAAAACCCACAAGTTAGCAAAATGGACAGAAAGTTTTTCGCTGTAGCGAACTTCATTCTCGCTGAAACGAGAACCAGAACATCAAGGAAAAAAAAAGTCTCCTTTTTCCCTTAAAACAAGTCATCCTACTAAAATAACAATAGCAACATGTAACACATGTAAACTTCCAAATTTCCACAAAACAAAT
>NW_017234740.1:30852-68075 GCF_000208745.1 Theobroma cacao
GGCAAAAAAACTCATTTTATAAAAATTCTCGTTTAGTCTTTTAGTGGTAAAATTACCATTTTGCCCTTGTGCTCCAAAAATACCAGGAATCATAATTTTTTTCACTGCTAAACATCATTTTATACTCCAATAATCATAATTATATTTCATATAATTACTCTTGGTCAAATGTGATCAAATCTTGGCTAAAAATCTCCATATTATCATCAAATGGTAAAATGACCGTTTTGTCCCTAATCGGTCAATTTTCCTGATGGACTCCAAATTGGACCTTGAACTCCGAATCACTATTTTAAGCCATTCTGTGGGTTTTCAAAATTTTCAATTTCCTCTTAGAATTTCTATTTGTACTAGTTCAAGGCTCGATTTAACTTAGTTGTACCACTCAGTACAATACCGTCTTTTAATCGAGCTTGACAGGGTCTCACAATTCTCATCTAAGCACACAATCATACTTGTTATTTAGCCTAGGCACATACCTCTAGGCAAACATATATATATATACATACATATACAAATATATATATATATATATATATATTATACATATCAATTCTTTAGTCTAGGCATTGTCATCTACGCATTTGCACAACATTTAAGTACCATGGCAATGCATACATTATGCGAAATGCATCACATGCATTTAATTAAATCCCATTTACCTTGACAATCAGAGACACACTGAAATCAAGCTCAACATTTAGGCTCCAGCCATCCTCCAGCTCACAAACACATCAATAGCCTCCAGTCTCCCATTAGACACATCAAGACAATACAAAATTATTTATTTCTTACCTTTCAAAAAAATACCCAAATCTAATATATAAGCTCAATCTTCCAAAAAATGAGCTAAACCCTTACCTTAGAAGCTAGTTTGCCTAAATTTAACCTTCAAATCTCCAATAAACTCAAAGGGAAAGAGTTTGGCCAAATTTGAAAATATTTAGATCCGAGGTTATTAACTGATTAAATTGAAAATCAATCGGTAAAAATGCGTAATCTTACCTTTGGATTATTTCCTAGGCTTAGATCTAGCTCAAATGGGCTCAAAATGGCATTTGGGGCCTTAGGGTATTTTATGGGGTAGAGAGAGAATGAGAGAAAAAGTTGAGAGAGAATGGGGTCGAAATGGCCCTAAAACCCCTTTTTATTTTTACCTTTCCTCTTTTATGTATCGATACATTTGGCTATATATCGATACATTTGCCCCAATTTTGACTACATGTATCGATACATTTAGGCAATGTATCGATACATTTTGAGCAGAATGCTCATGAGTGCCCTTTGCTTCAAATGTATCGATACATTGTCCCAATGTATCAATACATGTTCATCTTTCCAAGAATGTATTGATACATTTGCTAATGTATCAATACATCTTGCCCATATTGCGCCTTTCCAGCACTCAAACTTCCAAGAATCTAAACTTAACACCCTAAAATTATTTCCATTTTAAGTCATACTTCAAAATGACTATCCTAGCTTATAATCCTCATTCATCTACTCAAACACTCAATCAAAACTCAATCTAAACTTCAAAATTCAAGATTTATCACTCATTCCTCAAAATTTTGGCTAAGTCTCAAGGTATTGTGTTCTAAGTGCCACAATCATCATTCTCACCTCAATTCATCAAGACTGCTCAATAACTAAGCATGTACTCATCACAAAAATCCAAATCCCCATTATGCTCTTTAAACATAGGTATACTCTTAAACTCTTAAACATACACACCAAAAATTCAATTTAGCTCATTGATTGGCTTAGCTATTTCATAATATTATTAGAATCCTCAATGTACTCTAAAATTCAAAGTCTTTCATTATAGACCACAATAGCTCGTATGCATGCTTCACAAGCATATAAATCGAGTTTTCAAGTTTACTCATCAAATCACTTGGCCAACATCACGTATAGGCCATATAAAAAATCAGGGGTGTTACAAACTCTTTATGTTATCAAGGGAGAGGATGTAGGCTTCGAGGGTCAAACCTCTATAAAAATCGTGGTTGAGTGTCTTCTTCTCCTTCATTCTCTTTATGTCACGACCCGGTACTCCCCTCGAGCCCGTGACAACCGCCGCGGTGTCCCGGTAGACACTCATTGCTTGGAATGACAACCCGAAACCCCGCAAGGCTTTACTATCAGTTTCTCTGTTCCCTTGTGAGCAACCATTGTCAAATATCATGTTCTAAAAGATTTTAAGCTGTTTGCAACTTTAAACAAATAAAATATTAATTTTTCATCTCACAGGGGTATTTTGGTCATTTTTCTCAAAAATTTTGAAACTGGCTAAAACGTAATATCCAAGTACAAAACACATAATTCATATTCAAAATGAGTTTAAAAGTCTAAAATCTTCATTTAAAACGAAATTATGGTTATTTGAATATAATAAGAAAATAAAAGAAATATTAAGTAAAATATTCTATTTTCTTATAAAACAATATTTATAGAGTTATACGTGAATAATTTTTATAGCGTAAAAGCTAAATAAATTTATACATACTTAAATACAGTAAGCCAAAATATTTAATTTAATTTACAATAACAAGAGTGCCCCCGAATAAACAAAAGTAAAGAGGACTGTGAACCTACGGTTTGGAAAATGCAGATCCCACTGTAGTCCTCGATGAGATCAGCTATCTACAGTCTATACTGAACCTGAAATGGGTGGAAAGGAGGGTGGTGAGATTATAAAATCCCAATGAGTAAACAAACATCATCATAAACATCTAGAGTTGAGTACATGGAGACAATAAAGTAAATCATCATAAACTGGGTTATAGCATTAGAACACATTTTGTTCAAAACACGTAAAGAGGCTTATGAATCTCATAAAAATCTAGGCTTGTGCCATAAATCCATTCTCGGGGACACCTTGGCCGAGGCATCCTACCGAGACCGCCAAGGCTATTAAAATTCACATTTCACATAAATCATGTTTTTGTTTTGAAAACATAGCCGTTCCTTGGCGTTGGCTGAGTTCCCCCTCACGTGGTGGTTTAGCGTGAAGTGAACCCTAAACTTTACCCCAGGAGATACCCTACGCGCCTCTCCGTTCGAGGTAAGAATATAATGGGGTTTACCGTGCCCCTCTAAAAGGCTGGTCCACAGAAACCCCCTACTGCAGTGATTAATTAATATATAATCCACCATATAATAAAACTCAATAACATGATATGGCAATTTTGTAATTCGTAGTTTTTCAAGGTAACCAAACAATTCGCATTTCAATACAATTGCCAACTAGCCAATCATGCTCGATTTATCATAAGCCAGTTAATTTAAACAATCAAATTGCCACAATTAACAGTCTCCGTGTACTCTATTTTTCAAAATCACTATTAATTTCAAAACAATTTATAATTTAATTTCATTGAAACTCATTTATTCATAAAACATGAAAATTTATCTTTTTAAATTCCTTTTTCCATAGAATTCATGAAAGCATCTAAAAACCACCCTAGATAATTAAAATGACAGTAAGTTTACTCACAATGTCTAGAATGCAGACTTTCGAAGCACTCTGTCTACTGGTCCTCGGATGCAATTTCCTTGCCTTTATCGGAGGACTCACCACCTTGACACAGTACAAAATCGAGAGTTTCACCAAGTTGGTACTAAATCAAAATTAAACTAATTTAGACTACCAATGCATGATATGGAATGCAAAAATGCACTGGTAACTATCTAAACCCGGTATTGGCCTAATTCGTCTTATCACCCGATTAAATTCCTAACGGGTCCGTTTAAACTCCAATTTAATTCTTTTCAGTTTCTATACCTCAATTGCACCCAAATTAACTTAATGTCCCTCAGTGTGGTGCAAATTATCAGTCCCAACAGCAAATTACGAAAATACCCCTAGTGGGTAAAAATTCGTATTTTTGCTCCGAAAATTCCCATTATTTTTCTAGGCTCATAATTCATTATTCCTTAACCAATTCTCCTAGAATAAAATCAAACTCATCCTCACTCACTACATGGTAAATTCAGCCATTAATGGTTGGGGGAGAAAATAAATTCTTTTCTTGTTGTTTTGTTTCTAAATATGCTAAACTAACTAAAAACACTAACATAAATTAAAATCAAATAAATCCAACAACTTTCTCTCTCCTAACCCATTTTGATCAGCCAACAATTCATCATAAAAACATGCAATTTGAGCATGGAAAATGAAGAGAAATGCTTAAGGAAAATAGATTTGAAGCTTAAGTTGAAAAATCCTACCTTTTTCACTTGTTTTCCTTGATTTTCCACACTTTTCTCTTGAAATTCCTCACCTAGGTTTTTTTTTTATTTCTTTCCCTCTCTTCCTTGCTTGGCCGAATATTTGGGGAAAAATAGGCTGATTTGTGCTGATTTTTAAGTTAAATAATAAAATATCCTAAGCTTGACACATGCCATTTTCTAATTGGTCCATTTTTAAAATGTTAAAAATTTAAACATTTTATGTCCACCACATGTTTAGTCAAGGGTCAAAGATGAAGATAAAGGAAGACCATGTGCTGGAAAAAATATCCTGGTGGTGGAAAATTACAATTTTGCCCCTGAGGTGGTAAAATTACCATTTTACCCCTATACTCCAAATTATACTGAAATTAAAATTTTTCACTTCTAAACCTGAAATCATACTCCAATAAGTCAAATGGGGCCAAAAAATTCTTTTCTAAAATTCCCATTTTGTCCCTAGGTGGCAAATGACCATTTTGCCCCTAGTTAGTGAAAATTCCGATTTGACTCCAAATTGATCCTCAAACTCCAAATTACCATTTTAAGTCATCCATGAACTGTGAAACTCTTAATCTCACCTTAAAATTCCTATTTGATCTAGCTCGAGGATTAAATAAACTTTATTGTACCTCTAGGTACAATACCGACTTTTGTACATTTTTTGGGACTCTCCTAGCATGCAATCATGCTATCATCACATGTATGTCATGAATAGTATTTTATAAGGTCGGGCTTTACAGCACTACCCCCCTTAAAATAAAATTTTGACCTTAAAATAAAATTTTGACCTCAAAATTTCACTTACCGGATTCAAAGAAAATATGTGGATATTGGTTTCTCATCTAGCTCTCGACTTCCCACGTCATCTTCTCCATTCAAGCATTCTTCCACAATACTTTCACCATTGGAATGCTCTTGTTCCTTAGCACTCGATCCTTTCGATCTAGAATACATACAAGCTGCACCTCGAACTTCAAATCCTCATGCAACTCAATGGGAGGTGTCTCTAAAATGTGAGAAGGATCGGGAACATACTTTTTCAACATCGAGACATGGAAGACATTATGAATCCGATCTATCTCTGGAGATAATTCAAGTCTGTAAGCCACTGGCCCAATCCTTTCAATGATACGAAAGGGTCCAATGTATCTTGGATTGAGCTTTCCCCTCTTCACGAATCGAATCACACCTTTCATCATCCAATAAATACCACAAATTATCACAATAGTATAATCAAATAAGATTTTAATACTCGAAATTTTCAAATTATTACCTTTACAAGGAGAAACCTTAAGAAAAACTTTATCGTCGACTTCAAACTCCAAATCTTTCCTTCGTTTATCCGAATAATTCTTCTGCCTATCTTGAGCTGTCTTTAATCGCTCTCGGATAACTTTGACCTTATCGTTTGTCAAATCAATCAATTCCACATTCACCAATTTCCTCTCACCTACTTCATCCCAACAGAGCGGAGTTCGGCATTTCCTTCCATACAAAGCCTCGTATGGTGCCATCCCAATACTAGACTGAAAACTGTTATTATAAGCAAACTCCACCAATGGCAAGTGTCTGTCCCAACTCCCGATAAAGTCAATGACACAAGCCCGTAACATATCCTCCAAGGTCTGAATAGTTCTCTCAGATTGACCATCTGTCTGTGGATGAAAGGCAGTACTAAATCTCAATTTAGTTCCAAGAGCTTCCTGAAATTTTGGCCAAAATCGAGAAGTAAATCGAGGGTCTCGATCTGACACAATAGAAACTGGGACTCCGTGTAATCTCACAATCTCATCTATATAAAGTCTTGCCAGCCTCTCAATAGAATACGTGCTATGGATAGCCAAGAAATGGGCGGACTTAGTCAATCTATCCACAATCACCCAAATAGCATCCTTCCCACTTTGTGTCCGCGGCAAACCCAATACAAAGTCCATAGTCACATGTTCCCACTTCCATTCAGGAATCGGTAAAGGTTGAAGAGTACCTGACGGTTTTTGATGCTCCGCCTTGATCTGTTGGCATGTGAGACATTTCGCTACAAACTCTGCTATGTCTCGTTTCATACCCGGCCACCAATAACTTTCTTTAATAGTCCGATACATCTTGGTGCTTCCGGGATGTAAAGCGTAGGCGGAAGAATGAGCTTCCTCCAAAATAGCTCGTCTCAATTGATCATCCTTAGGAACACAAATTCGGTCTCTAAGCATGAAAGTACCATCATCGCTGAGTCTAAACTCACTAGCTTCTCCATCTTGCAGCTTTTGAACTTCCTGTTTCAACCAATCATCAGATTTCTGCAATTCTCTTATCTGATTCAACAATGAAGGTCTCACGACGAAACTAGCAAGTAGGGTTCCATCCTCACCATTATTCAACTGGATCCCTAGAGATTTCATCTCAAGTAACATCGGAAAATAAGAACTTTGAAGTGTTGCTAACGACGATGAGGATTTACGACTTAAGGCATCCGCTACAACATTTGCTTTTCCCGGATGATAATCAATCACTAAGTCATAATCCTTAATCAACTCCAACCATCGTCTCTGTCTCAAGTTAAGCTCTTTCTGGGTGAGCAAATACTTCAAACTTTTATGATCAGAAAAAATCCGACAACGCTCACCATATAAATAATGTCTCCAAATCTTCAATGCGAATACTACTGCTGCTAACTCCAAGTCATGAGTAGGGTAATTCGTCTCATGCTTCTTCAACTGTCGGGAAGCATAAGCTATTACCTTCTCGTCCTGCATCAACACACACCCTAATCCCAACTTAGATGCATCGCTATATACCACAAATTCTTTTCCACTAATAGGAAGTGTTAAAACGGGAGCGGAGGTTAACCGGTTCTTTAGCTCCTGAAATCGATTCTCACAAACATCATCCCACTCAAACTTAACTCCTTTACGAGTCAAACGAGTCAGAGGAGCTGCTATCAAAGAAAATCCCTGAACAAATCTCCGATAATAACCGGCTAAGCCAAGGAAACTACGAATCTCTATAACCGTTCTTGGTTGCTCCCATTGTAAGATTGCCTCTATCTTCTTGGAATCGAGATAAATTCCAGCTCCGGACACCACATGTCCCAAGAAAACCACTTCCTTTAACCAGAATTCACATTTAGAGAACTTGGCATAGAGTTGTCTCTCGTGTAAAGTTTGCAACACAATGGGCAAATGGGCAGCATTTTCATCATCATTCTTCGAATAAACCAGGATGTCATCGATGAATACTATCACAAACTTATCCAAGTATGGATGGAACACCCTGTTCATAAGATCCATAAAAACTGCCGGGGCATTAGTCAAACCAAACGACATCACTAGAAACTCATAATGCCCATAACGCGTCCTGAAGGCAGTCTTGGGTACATCCTGCTCTTTAATCCTCAACTGATAGTACCCAGATCTCAAATCAATCTTAGAGAATACCATAGCACCTCGTAATTGATCAAAAAGATCATCTATCTAGGGTAAAGGGTATTTATTCTTGATGATCACTTGGTTCAGCTGACGGTAATCGATACACAATCGAAGAGTGCCATCCTTCTTCTTTACAAATAGGACTGGTGCTCCCCAAGGAGAAATGCTAGGGCGAATGAAACCTTTATCCACCAAATCTTGCAACTGGACTTTCAGTTCCTTCAACTCTGCTGGAGCCATTCTATATGGAGGAATAGAAATAGGTGCAGTACCCGGAAGTAAATCAATAGGGAACCCAAGCTCTCGATCAGGAGGTAGTCCCCGTAAATCATCAGGAAATACATCAGGAAACTCACTTACTATTGGGACATCCTATAACTTAGGTTCCCCCTTTGAAATATCGATCACGTATGCCAAATAAGTCGGATACCCTTTTTGCACTAATTTTGAAGCTTTGATGGCCGAGATTACACAAGATGGTAATACTTGATGTTCCTCTACAAACACAATCTCTGCTCCCTTCGAGTTTTGAAGAACAACTTCTTTTTGGAAACAATCCATGTTCACCCGATGTGCAGTTAACCAATCCATACCCAATATTAAATCAAAATCTAAGATCTCTAGAGGAATTAAGTCACCCCTAAATTCTTCCTCACCTACCCTTACCCCACAGTCTCTATAACAAGTATTTCTAATCAATTGCTCTCCTAGAGGGGTATGCACTACAATTTCTCCCTCTAATGGTGATAGGTTTCTATCAACAATTGATGCAAATGTCGTACTCACATAAGATCTATTTGAGCCAGAATCTATCAAAACATAAGCATCTTTATCAAATAAAGACATAGTACCTGTCACCGCTCCAGGTCAGACCCGTGCCTCATCTTTTGTCACAACAAAAACTCTTGTTGTGGTACGAGTCTGTGGTCTCAAAGGTGGATGTGTCGGGGTATTACTCTCCACATCGGACCGTATGGCTACTCCCTGTCTCAGTGATAACCTAGAAGAATCTCTCCTCTGCATATCAGTGCGAGCTGGTGGAGATGATGCAGCTACAGTGGCTCGTCCTAACCGTGGGCAATTACTCCTAATATGACCCGTCTGTCCACATTGGAAACATCTTGTTGGCCCTCTACATAGCCCACTATGATAATTCTCACAATTTTTGCATCTGTCAGAACCTCCAGAACTCTTCTCAGAACCAGTCATAGCAGATCTGCTAAACCTCAAAAGTCTCTGCTGTGATTGTGAAAATGGAGGTCGAGGAGATGTCACGGAAACAGAAGTGGTGCTCCCTGAAGTCGCTAAGTCCTTGCCTCTTTTTACTGGCTGACTAGAAGACATACCAAGATTCCTCCTTTTTGCAAACTCAATCTGAATCCTTCTATTCTCAATCGCGAGCTTCTCAGCCCGTAAAGCCATCTATACCACCTCCTTATGTGGCTCCCTACCAATCACTGTCATTCGCTCTCTAATCTCATTACGGAGCCCTTCCTCGAAATAGCTGGCCTGATCCTGCTCAGATTTCACCAGATCTGGCACATATAACATCAACTCGTTAAAACGAGTCTCGTACTCCTCTATAGTTAGATTTCCCTATTTCAAACTCAGAAATTCTCTCTTCTTTTCTTTCTGATAGAAATAAGTGAAATACTGACCATCGAATTCTCTGAGAAAATCAGACCATGTCTGAAGAGTAGCGAAACGGGACTTCACCGAATTCCACCAAGTACGAGCCCTCTTCTCTAATAATCTCGTAGCCACCATCAGCTTCATGTCGTCGTCTAATCCCATATCAGAGAGAGTTTCTGAAACTTGATTAATCCAATCCTTTGCAACAGTGGCATCCAACTCACCTGTGAAAGATACACAACCCAATTGCCTAGCCTCCTTCAGCTTCTTGGAAATGGATACATCCTGTACTAGTGGTGGAACTAAAAGAGTAGTTGGAGGCACTACAGGTGGAACTTGACCAGTCTGAGCTTGACCAGTCATTGCGGCAAAGAAAGCTGCCAATGCCTGTGCTGCCTTAGTAGGCACGGCGAGAATACCCGTAGGTGGCTGAGGAGATGGAGGATGTGAAGGACTATCGGCCTGCTCAGCAGCAGGTGCTGCCCAAATGGTAGATGCAGCAGATTCTTCCTCTACTGTATTTGGCTGATGACGTTGGGAACGACCTCTTCCCCTCCCAACCGATCTAGTGAGAGGTGGGCGTCCGCGTTGAAGAGGCATTGTAATCTATAAAAAAAAATACGAGCAAGTTTAGGTAACCTTAGGCTCTATATGCAGATGCATACATTCTATTCAACCTAACTTAACTTAATCCGGGGCCACACTGATATTGTAAATTTTTAAAACAACTTTAAAACTAAAAACTTTAATCTTTAAAACCAAAAGCTCTGATACCAATCGAATTGTCACAACCCGGTACTCCCCTCGAGCCCGTGACAACCGCCACGGTATCCCGGTAGACACTCATTGCCCCGGAATGTCAACCTGAAATCCCACAAGGCTTTACTATCAGTTTCTCTGTTCCCTTGTGAGCAACCATTGTCAAATATCGTGTTCTAAAGGATTTTAAGCTGTTTCCAACTTTAAACAAATAAAATATTAATTTTTCGTCTCACAGGGGTATTTTGGTCATTTTTCTCAATAATTCTGAAACTGGCTAAAACGTAATATACAAGTACAAAACACATAATTCATATTCAAAATGAGTTTAAAAGTCTAAAATCTTCATTTAAAACGAAATTATGGTTATTTGAATATAATAAGAAAAAAAAGAAATATTAAGTAAAATATTCTGTTTTCTTATAAAACAATATTTATAGAGTTATACGTGAATAATTTTTATAGCGTAAAAGCTAAATAAATTTATACATACTTAAATACAGTAAGCCAAAATATTTAATTTAATTTACAATAACAAGAGGGCCCCCGAATAAACAAAAGTAAAGAGGACTGTGAACCTACGGTTTGGAAAATGCAGATCCCACTGTAGTCCTCGATGAGATCAGCTATCTACAGTCTATACTGAACCTGAAATGGGTGGAAAGGAGGGTGGTGAGATTATAAAATCCCAATGAGTAAACAAACATCATCATAAACATCTAGAGTTGAGTACATGGAGACAATAAAGTAAATCATCATAAACTGGGTTATAGCATTAGAACACATTTTGTTCAAAACACGTAAAGAGGCTTATGAATCTCATAAAAATCTAGGCTTGTGCCATAAATCCATTCTCGGGGACACCTTGGCCGAGGCATCCTACCGAGACCGCCAAGGCTATTAAAATTCACATTTCACATAAATCATGTTTTTGTTTTGAAAACATAGCCGTTCCTTGGCGTTGGCTGAGTTCCCCCTCACGTGGTGGTTTAGCGTGAAGTGAACCCTAAACTTTACCCCAGGAGATACCCTACGCGCCTCTCCGTTCGAGGTAAGAATATAATGGGGTTTACCGTGCCCCTCTAAAAGGCTGGTCCACAGAAACCCCCTACTGCAGTGATTAATTAATATATAATCCACCATATAATAAAACTCAATAACATGATATGGCAATTTTGTAATTCGTAGTTTTTCAAGGTAACCAAACAATTCGCATTTCAATACAATTGCCAACTAGCCAATCATGCTCGATTTATCATAAGCCAGTTAATTTAAACAATCAAATTGCCACAATTAACAGTCTCCGTGTACTCTATTTTTCAAAATCACTATTAATTTCAAAACAATTTATAATTTAATTTCATTGAAACTCATTTATTCATAAAACATGAAAATTTATCTTTTTAAATTCCTTTTTCCATAGAATTCATGAAAGCATCTAAAAACCACCCTAGATAATTAAAATGACAGTAAGTTTACTCACAATGTCTAGAATGCAGACTTTCGAAGCACTCTGTCTACTGGTCCTCGGATGCAATTTCCTTGCCTTTATTGGAGGACTCACCACCTTGACACAGTACAAAATCGAGAATTTCACTAAGTTGGTACTAAATCAAAATTAAACTAATTTAGACTACCAATGCATGATATGGAATGCAAAAATGCACTGGTAACTATCTAAACCCGGTATTAGCCTAATTCGTCTTATCACCCGATTAAATTCCTAACGGGTCCGTTTAAACTCCAATTTAATTCTTTTCAGTTTCTATACCTCAATTGCACCCAAATTAACTTAATGTCCCTCAGTGTGGTGCAAATTATCAGTCCCAACAGCAAATTACGAAAATACCCCTAGTGGGTAAAAATTCGTATTTTTGCTCCGAAAATTCCCATTATTTTTCTAGGCTCATAATTCATTATTCCTTAACCAATTCTCCTAGAATAAAATCAAACTCATCCTCACTCACTACATGGTAAATTCAGCCATTAATGGTTGTGGGAGAAAATAAATTCTTTTCTTGTTGTTTTGTTTCTAAATATGCTAAACTAACTAAAAACACTAACATAAATTAAAATCAAATAAATCCAACAACTTTCTCTCTCCTAACCCATTTTGATCAGCCAACAATTCATCATAAAAACATGCAATTTGAGCATGGAAAATGAAGAGAAATGCTTAAGGAAAATAGATTTCAAGCTTAAGTTGAAAAATCCTACCTTTTTCACTTGTTTTCCTTGATTTTTCACACTTTTTCTCTTGAAATTCCTCACCTAGGTTTTGTTTTTCCTTTCTTTCCCTCTCTTCCTTGCTTGGCCAAATATTTGGGGAAAAATGGGCTGATTTGTGCTGATTTTTAAGTTAAATAATAAAATATCCTAAGCTTGACACGTGGCATTTTCTAATTGATCCATTTTTAAAATTTTAAAAATTTAAACATTTTATCTCCACCATATGTTTAGTCAAGGGTCAAAGATGAAGATAAAGGAAGACCATGTGCTGGAAAAAATATCTTGGTGGTGGAAAATTAATCTCACCTTAAAATTCCTATTTGATCTAGCTCGAGGATTAAATAAACTTTGTTGTACCTCTAAGTACAATACCGACTTTTGTAAATTTTTCGGGACTCTCCTAGCATGCAATCATGCTATCATTACATGTATGTCACGAATAGTATTTTATAAGGTCGGGCTTTACACTTTACTTGCCCCATACTTTATTTTTATAAGCTTACATACTCTGGTTTTCAAGCTTAGTATTTAAAGTTTTAATCTTTAACTCGATTCTCAAGAAATATCAAATTTTTATTTTGAAAACCAATTCACCCTCTCTTGGTTACTATTATCTCAAGCTTCTTTATCTAACAATTTGAATATATTCATGTCAAATGTGAGTAAGGAATACAGGAAATATAAGAAAATCAATTTTTTTAAAAAATCTATTTATAACGCTTTACCAATGGGTAATATCCATTACTTATGGAATTCCATACATATTTATCGACAGATTATTTCTCATTACTGACAGAGTACCACAATTTACCAAGAAAAATAGTTACAAAATTTTGATGAAATTATTGACCAAATCATTTTCGTCAGGTCGCATCATCAACGAAATAGTTGTATCAACGATCAGTTATATGACTGATGGATTTCATTACTTATCAACACAACATCTGATAGAATGAACATTACCAACGCGGGCATTTCCAACTACATGTCGATGGAATATTCCACTGGTGAATCATATTATTGGTGGATTATAACGCTTTACTGACATAATTTTTTGTCAATAAAACTTTTAATTTTAGTAGTGTTGGTTGCGAGTGGAACTGTCCATTTTTTTCGATAACACAAAGCTTTTCTAGTAAGATTTTACCTAATGCAATCACTCTTCCATAGTGAAGTCACCAAAATGTAGAGGGTTTTTCTTATAATGAGAGAAAAAGTGTTGTAAATAAGTAAAAAGATGCATTAAAAGTGGTAGAGAGAAAGATTGGAGCAGTTTCTAAAGTATTAAGTGTTGTGGCAAGTGGAAGAGAATAGTTGAGTAGTACAATAATGGTTAAGAATAGGTAAAGAATAAACGAGCGGTAGAGCATCCATACTGCTAAAGTAGTAGAGCAAGATTGATAATATGTAGAGAATAAATGAGCAATAGAGTATAACTAAGAATAGGTAGAGAGTGAGTGAGTGCAAGAAAGTTAGAGAGAGAAGGTCTGAGTGAAAATATATTTGCTCTAGCTCTAAAATCTCTTCCTCAAATGAATTGTGAAAGCTCTATTTATAGAGCTAGAAGAAAAAGTTACTCAATAATAGGTTTTAATACACATAATAAGCAACATTTATTGAGAAAAGCTTTAATGTACATAATGGGTAACAGTTATTGAAACCCATCATGTGGATATGAAAATAATGGTATTTTGCATATAATGAATAACAGTTAGAAACTTATTATGTGATCATGGACGTAATGGGTGTTTGATGGCTATTAGTAATATAATAAGACTTATTCTTGAGTAAAATGTGAAAAGGAAAAGGTGTACATGAAAAGGTACAAGAGAACAAGATAAGAACACAAGGTGTATGTGAAAAAGTACAAGAAAACAAAGTAAGAGAAAAAAGTGTATGTGAAAAGGTACAAGAGAACAAAGTAAGAGAAAAAGGTGTATGTGAAAAGGTACCAGAGAACAAGCTAAGAGTGAGAGGAAGAAACATTTGCACTTCAGGAAAAGTTTAAGTGGAAAACTTCTTAACTACCTCCATATCTAAGCCACCAAGCCAAACTCTTTAGAACATTCAAAAGGTGAAATAGTTCCATGAACTTTGCTACTTATTTCGGGTTACTTTCACTATTATCCATATGAAATAGTTGTTCCACTACTTTTAGTTATTTCACATGAGGTAGTTGTTCTGTGTGAAGCAATGTTCCACTTGTTCCAATTGTTCTCATGCTCTTTGTATAGCATTACGATACTTTAAAACAACTCTTAGAGAAATTACTAATCAAAATCAACTATCTACAGCAACTTACAAGGATAAAAATTAGTTAGAATTGCTCTGTCTTATCTCATTTTTTCTTTGTTGATGATACTTTAATTTTTTCTATTTGCTAACTCTAATAATTGTCAAGTTATGCTCATAGTATTTTACGGGAATATTGTTCTGCTTCAAGGTAGATGATTAATCTTCAAAAATCATCCATCCTTTTTATTACTAATATGCCACAAGAAAAAAGACAAGATTTACAAGGTTGCTTGCAAATTTAGATAGTAGACAGTGGCAAATGCTTGTGTTATTACAAGGAGCTGTGGGACCTCAAAAATTTTAAAATTTTTTATATATTATATAATTCTCTTTTACTGGTTGCTTTAAAAAATTTTAGCTCTTATTCTTTTTTGTTTTTAACCACCAACAAAAGTTGCTTAACTCCATTCTTGATTGTAGATAACTCAAGTACATACTTGGAAATTCCCTCGTTCTTGGGAAAAACTAAATGTTAAGCTATGGATTATGTCAGAGACATAATTAAAGGAAAGCTTCAAGTGTAGAAGCAAACTCTAGTGTAATATGGTGGAAGGAAAATTTTAATTAAAGTTGTGGCAAGTGCATTACCAGTGTATGTAATGAAATGTTTCAAATTGCCAAAAAAAATCTATGATAAGGTGAACATTGAGGTGCAAAGGTTTGGTGGGGTGACAAAAAGATACATTGGATTAGTTTGCAAAAGTTGACATTAAAGAAAGGATTGGGGGAATGGATTTTAAGGTTTTGAGTTTGATGAATGAGGCTTTACTTGCTAAGCAATGTTGGAGGAGACTTATTAATCCGAATGCTTACTGGGTAAAAATCTTAAAGACATATATTTTGAAAAGAGCTCAGTTTAGAGCCAAGAAAGGGAGCAAAAGCATCATGGACATGGGTTAGTACTATTGCGTGTAGAAACTATTTGAAATATCATTTGGTGTGGTAGGTGGTGGGTGGTAGTGAGATTCATAAATGGAAACATAGGTGGATACCTAATTATAGTCCCTTTAGTCAAAACATTGGTGAGAATGACGAACAATTGCCTAGAGTTAATTGATAGGATAGAAGGAAAGTGGAGGCTGAAAGCATTACTTAAAGTTTCTGAGGATGTTTGCAGAGCTATAACTAAGGAAGAAGGGCAATATATATGTGGATTTTACAGTCTATACATATCATAAAAATTTAAAAATAAAATAAATAAGCATATAAAATGCACATATAGTTAGGGGCGAAGCTAGCCAATTTTTGTTGGGGGGGCCAAAGACGAAAAAAAATAAAAGCTAAAAATTTTTAAACCTAATATGTTGAATTTAACTAACGATCAAAAGATTCATAATAAACAATAATTTTATATAACATGTAAATAAAAAAACCAAAAAAAAACTTATAATAGTTATCTAAGAAAGTTGTGCTGGACGATGTTTCCTAGATTCAAATTCATCAATTATTGACTCTGTACTAAAAAGACTAGCAATATCTTTCTCATTATAAACAACTAAATTATCTGCAAGAAACTCATCATCCATTTTGTTCCGGAGTCTTGTTTTCATAATTTTCATTGCTGAAAAGGCTCTCTCTGTAGTTGCTGTAGAAACCGGAAGAGTCAAAATAAGGCAAATTAATCTATCAATCAAGTGGTAATTCTTTGACTTTTCTGTTTTTGCTAATCTTTGGCACAATTCAGAAAGTGTCTTAACATCTTCAAAATTTTGATGATGAGGTATATCAAGCTCGTAATGCCTCAATTGTAACCTCAAAATAAGCCTTTCTTGTTCTGTGAAATCTTGAGAATAAAAAATCTCTACTAACTTGTAGATATTAACAACATTGAATGATTTCTAATTGTTATTAGGATCCAAAGCAGTGCTTAAAGTTAAAAGTTCCACAACTTGCTCATTGAATTTCGAATTCAATTCTTGTAACTGAGTATCTATCGTCATTAAAAATATATCAACTCGATAATGATGCTCCACAGTTACATCTGGTTGACGAGATCGACCTCTGCCTAAGATATATCGTGCACCCATGTCAAGAATTTCTATCTCATGTTTTTGACAAAATTTTTCACATTCTCAAGTAAATTAGACCACCCATCATCTCTCAACTTGTGAAGGAGTGATTTTGTAGTAAAAACAAGATGAATTGCATTTAAAATATCCGGAGAGCATAATTGTAATGCTTGGCAAAGAACATTAGTGATTCCCATGATCTCATACATCAAGTGTAATATGAAAATAAATTCAAATGATGATAATATTTTACTAACAGCAGAAGCATCACCTATTTGTGAATAACTGGCCCTTTCGTCAATAATACTTTCCACAACAGTGCAGGTTGCATCAAACATTCTCATCAAGCTACAAATAGAATGAAAGTGTGAGCTCCATCGAGTATCTCCAGCTCTTTGTAGAGTTCTTACTTGATTTACTCCTCTACCTGTTTCAAGTTCATCACTAGCAATCATGTTTGCAATGTCAATTGCTTGAGCAGCTTGTAATTGGTCATGTCTTTTGGAAAAAGCACTAACAATATTTACAATAGAAGTCAACTGTGTAAAAAATTCATGAATATGAACTACTTCTCTAGATGCTGCAACCAATGCTAATTGTAATATATGAGCATAACAATGCACATAATATGGGTATGGACAATCATTAAGTACCAAAGCTTGTAAAACATTCCATTCACCATGCATGTTACTAGCCCATCATATCCTTGACCTCGTATACTTTCAACTTGAAGGTTATAACGAGAAAGAACAGACACTAACTCTTTCTTCAAAGTCATTGCATTGGTATCACTAACATGTACAAGATCAAAGAAACGTTCTTGAGCAAAACCATCACCATCAACAAATCTCAAAATAATAGCCATTTGCTTTTTTTTAGACTCATCTCGAGCTTCATCAATAATAATACAAAACTTAGCATTTCCCACTTCCTCTCTAATTGAATTTCTCACCATATTAGCCAAAATATGCAAAATCTCCTTTTGAACATCATTGGATGTGTACTTAGCAACACGTGGAGCATTTTCCAAGACAAGCTTATGAACTTTGTCATTGTAAGATCCTAAGAATTTCAGCATTTCAATGAAATTTCCTCTATTTTTTGAGGATGGACTTTCATCATGACCTATAAATGCACAAGCTTGAAAAGTTAACCATCTAACACAATCTATAGAAGCTTTGAACCTAAGCCGATTATTCAAGATCTCTTCTTATGCTTGTCTTTTGATAAGCCCATCAATATGTTGGGATTTTTTCAATAAATTCTCACAAGAATTTATAGCAACATTATGTGGGGAATTTGGATTTTTCCCAACATGATTCAAAAGTGGACAATTTTCTCCACTATTTACTTTCTGTCAACTTCTGAAACCCTTTTCAATAAATGCATTTGAACCTAGACGATTCGAGGTGTTCTTACTAAAAAGGTAGCATGGCAACCAAAATATAGCATCTTTGTCACAAGAATACTCTAACCAAGAAGAATATAATTCAAACAAGAAGCTTGAAAACGACGAGGATGATCATCATTTGATAGAGGATACGTCTTAAGAATGGGTTGACATGGCCCACATTTGAGATAAGCACTATGAATTTCCTCTCTTTGATTGATAGGAAATTCCCATATCATTGGTCGTAATCTAGAGTCAGGTTCTATAGGAAAAGCATTGATTTCTTCAGGATTGAGCCTTGGACGTTTTGATTCGCACTGCTCTTGTTCATGAGTTGAAGTATTAAGGTTTGGTGGCTCAAGTGTAGGAGAATCATTCGAGCGATCTACCTCTTTTCTTTTAAAAAATTTGTCAATTGTTTTCAACTTACTCGTATTTTAATCAAACTTAAAAAAAAAACAATATAGTCAACATTCAATATTCTTATTTATTTATATTTAAACTTAAAAAATAAAATATAAATAATTAAATACGAAATACAGGATTTCATATAATAGTTAAATAATATAAATAAAAAAAAGAAAATAAAAAAAAACTTTACTTCCTCTTAATTTTATGCAATGGTGGTGGGTGATCTCTGTCTTTCTTTGTCCAAACTCACAAACTCATAAATCTCTTTTAAAGAATAACGTGTGTTTTAATGGTGAATTACAAGAAAAGAGAAATAAAAATAAAAAGACACAAAATAGAAGAAAAAAAGAAAAAGAGAAAGAGGTGTAGAGAAACTTAAATTAGGGTAAAGTTAAGTAGGTTTGTGAAGTTGTTTGATTTTTTTATTTATATTAATTATTAAATAAAAAATTTATTTTGAGTGAGCCATTAATAATATATAATAAATAAAAATTTTCAAAAATTTTTGGGGGAATATTTTTAAAAATTTTGGGGGGGCCTTGGCTTACCCTCCGCCCCTGCATATAGTGTAGGGAGGAAAGGTAATTAATTCTTACCATAGGGAACGGAGGGGTGACCGAAACTTTACACCTCAGTCTTGTGACACGATATCTACCATTTCAGACAGACACTTGGTATACGAGGCAATGTGATTAGTACAGAATTCAGAAAACCCCTTTTATTTAAACAGTCATGGGTAACATTACCTATTTCAACCAAAAGAAAGGACGGTGGTCTGTTAGGGGTTGGAGGGAGGTAGGCGTGGTGTGAACTTCACCAACTACTAGTATCAATAGGGTCATGGTTGCAAATTTTTCAAGTTTACCAAAAGAAAGGGGGGTGGACTGTTAGGGGTTGGAGGGAGGTAGGCGTGGTGTGAACTTAACCAACTACTAGTATCAATTGGGTCATGGTTACAATTTTTTTTTTATTTGGGTGGTATGGGGAGAATAATATAATTTGAAGAAAATTATAGTCACACAGCTCGAAAAAAGATATTAGGCTCAGTGCACGAGGGAGGATTGATGAGATTTATGAAACACCGTAAGATTACCACTTGTTGTATAATTTAAGATTATATATATTAAAAAATAAAAATAAAAAACGCGTGTGTTTATTTTAACATTAATATAACATTTTAATACAATAATTCATCGTTGTGAATAGATGATTGAATTAAATTAAAGTCTAATAACATGGTCAAATCTTCCCATATTATAAGTTTTAATTTCTACTTTAAAAAAAGTTGATCGGTTCATTTAGATTTCTCTAGCAAAAGACGGGCCACCATCCCTACCATTCCTACTTCAGCTTTGCCCATGCTATTGTCTCTTTATATCCAGGAGCTGACTTAAGAATTTTTTTAAGTAATGTTATAATTAAAATAATCATAATAATTAAAAAATATAAATATATTAGAATTTATATTTTAAAAATTTTAACATTAAATTAAAAAAAATGTAAATTCAATACATTCATTTATTATTTCAGAATACAAATATTTGAGATAACTATAATTATCCATGGCGATTTTTTCTTTTTTGAAAACGGTGCATAATAACATTAGTAGAAACACCATTAAATATTTTTTTTTCTCAATATATATCACTAAACAATTATTCATCTACTTGTCACTCATTCAATTGCGTAACGTATACTTTATAAATTTCGTTGTTGAAAAAGCTGTTTCGACTAACGTTGTTGCAACAAGTAAGATAAATGCAAGTTTTACCAGCAAAATAAACCAAATGATACATAATATTTCTATTTATCTCAGCCATCTTCCTTGCAATACTGTTTTCTATTAGCTAAATTATAATTTTGAATCCAAACTATCTAATTAATTAAAAAATATTTAGACATGAAGTACTTAAAAGTTTAATATGAATTAAAAATTACTTACAATTGAAGCCTAAAAGAATTGTATTGAGAGAATGAAATATACAACCACGGCCTAAGAAGGGGAAGGATTTTAATTTTTGAACAATGAGAGTTGTTTAAATTTTGATTTTTTGAATAAAATCTTAAATTATAGAAATAATTTTTTTTGACTTTACATGTAGTATTTAAATATTAATATATAAATTACTTTTTAATAAATCACTTAACTCTTTAACCCCATTTTTTATAAAATTGTAAAAAAATTAATAACTTCATTAGAATATTAACTATACGAAACCCTAGATAACAACTAAAATCTTTTAAGAAGTCGCCCTTGCTAAAATCCATAATCAATCAATGTATATATTTTTTAAACTTATGTCCCGATCTATCAGCTCTTTTAATGTCTCATACATCTCGATAAAGCATTGACTTTAAACATTTAAAATTAATATTTTAATACAATAAAGATCTCACAATCATAACACTTTATAATAGTTTTTAATAAAAAACATATCTTATTCAATGGACTTTATTTCATCAGTTAATAAAAATTTATATAAATAAAAATAACAAATCATCTTTTATTAAAATAAATACTTAAAAATATATAATGTATCCCGATACGCAACCAATATTTTTAAGTTAAAATCAAATTATGGATATAGATTATCTAGGTCGAATTCATTTTTAAGTTAAAAGAAGAATTAATTTAATTATTTAATTATTTTTACTATTTTAAATAAATAAATACTTTACAAATTGAAATATACCATTTTCTTGATTTATTTCTTTCAAAATGCGACTTTATAAACCCTTCAAAGAGTCATTCTCGACTGTGTATCTTTCCCACATTCCATACAGTTTTTCATTGTTCCAGAGCTTCTTGAATCACTCTTCATAAGAGAAATGGTGGTCACAGTACCTGTTGACATTCAGGCAGACGATTCGAAGTCCAACTATGACAGGGAAAAGGAAGTGAAGGCTTTTGACGAGTCAAAAGCTGGCGTAAAAGGACTGGTAGATGCTGGAGTGTCAACGATCCCCCCAATGTTCAAGCACAAGAAAAATGGCATGCCGGATTTCCCCGTTTGCACCAACTCTAACATTGAAATACCGATTGTTGATTTCGATGACATCGATAAAGATGCAAGTTTACGTACTAAGATAATTGATCAAGTTAGGAATGCTTGTGGGAAATGGGGTTTCTTTCAGCTGATCAATCATGGAATTCCAGCAAGCATTCTAGACGACATGATCAATGGGATTCGTAGGTTTCATGAACAAGACTTGGAGGTGAAGAAAGGGTACTATACCCGCGATTACAAAACGAAAAATGTGTTGTATAATTCCAATTTTAACTTGCTCGAGGCACCAGCAGCTTGTTGGAGGGATACCTTGACTTTCATTACAGGGCTCCATCGTCCTCCCAAACCTGAAGAATTGCCAGCAACATGCAGGTATGTACACTCCACGTGATATTCACCAGAGTTAAGCATGCCAATAGTTAATGATGACAACATTTTTTATTTACAATTAATAAGTGTAATGGAGAAACAAAAGGATGGTGAAATGAAACTGTTGAACATAATCAGCCTGCAAGTGTAGTACCGTATTACACTTACACTAGAATTTTATTACAGTATTTACAGTTAGATTTCCTTAATCCACCGACAATTCATATTTTAATCTAACAAATGATTAAATTGCTGAGTTTGTTAATTCTCCATGCAAGTGCAGTCTTGCATGGCTCCCACTTTGTTAACAAATCAACAACATTTTAACCAACATGTCATCTGGGGTGTAGTAATTATATCTTCTTTTGCGTTATTCACAGAGACATAATGATCAAATACACAGATGAAATGATGAAGCTAGGAAAAACGATATATGAATTGCTCTCGGAAGCGCTGGGGTTGAAACCCAGTCAGCTCAACGATATGGGTTGTGCCGATGACATCTTTGCTCCCTGCCATTACTACCCAGCCTGCCCAGAGCCGCAGCTTACTATGGGCGCAACAACACATGCTGATAGTGGTTTCATTACGATTCTTTTACAAGACCAAATTGGTGGCCTCCAAGTCCTCCATGATAACCAGTGGATTGATGTCACGCCTGTTCCCGGAGCTGTAGTGGTAAACGTAGGGGACCTAATACAGGTAAATCTACAATTTGTCCCCTTCTCCTTCTGAATGACTAAAGTTATTTATTTGCACTTCACCTTGAGAAGAAAACAAATTAAGTTACATTAAGTTCATTGAAATTGAACTTAGACTCACCAATGACAACATTAAATTCAACTTTTAAGGTGAATTATGGATTACCACTCTGGTATCATCCAACTTTTTTTTGTGCAATTTTAATATCAAAGCATGAAATTTGGAACAAAATTTATCATTATTTAAACAGAAAAAGAGAATTCCGTTTGGAATCCTCAAATGGAAGCTCTTGTATTAATACTAGTGGTTCCTTTGTGCAGTTTCAGAAAGGAACTCCAGCGTAAGAATTTAAGCACAAAGTAATCACAAAGTTGATTAATTTATAATGGTGAATATATTTCCCATTGATTAAAAAAGGGGATCGATTAATTATACTAGCAAATTAATTAATTAAAAAAGGAGATCGATAGAATCTGTGGGGTATACAATTGATATTTCCAATGTAAAGGCACATTCAATATTACAATGGTGACTATATTACAATAATCTGTACGAAACATTAACAAAAATAAATTCAAAATGGTTACACTATTAACAAATTGACCAAATCACTGTGTTATGTAGGTCAAAAACGATCACTTAATAAATGTTCAGAAGTAACTGTTCCACACTCATCATATCATTTAGAAATTGGATAAATTCAGCATTAATTCCTTTCTTATCTTGCTTCTCTTGGATCTTACGAATGAGAATCATCCGAACACCATGCCTCTCACTTAATCTTCCCCGTTCATTAATCTCCTTTGAAATTTTAAGCTCAAGTTTACAGTTCATACTCTTAATTTTCAGCTTTATTTCAACCCCAAGATTCCTGCAATGCCTGTGTTTTGTTCCTCCTTGGAAATTGAACCACAATTAAAACTCAGGTGGAAAACTGAGTATATAACTGGGATACATACAATAGAGTTCATAATTAAATAAAGCTGAGTGTTTTTCTTTTTCTTTTCACAGCTAATCTCGAACGACAAGTTCATAAGCGCCTATCACAGGGTTCTGGCAAAAAAGGAAGGGCCAAGAGTTTCAGTTGCATGCATATTTAGAAGTCATCATCATCCAGAGAATAGCTCTAGACTGTACGGCCCAATTAAGGAATTGCTATCAGAAGAAAACCCTCCGGTCTACCGCGAAATCACTGTGAAAGAAATTATCAAACACAAACACTCAGATCAAAAGACTAAGGGGACTGCGTCACAAAGCAGCAAGCTGCTGCCATCTGCGCTAGACCAATTCAAGGTGTGACCTTTGGTATTATATTAGACAGATATTGTCAATAAACGATGTTCCATCGTTTAAAATGCATCTCTGTCAATCACTTAAATATGTAGTATCGTTCTCATTTGTCATGTCAGAAGTTGGGTCTGTTTGTTGAATAAGGTCAGGTCTGTGTTCTAGGTTTGTCATTCACTTAAATAATGTTCATTGCCGCTTTCATTTGTCATGTCAAAAGGCAGGTCCTGATATGCCGAAGGATCCCTAGGAAACATCAGCCCGAATAAGAGATTAAACCTATCTGTGCCTTTTGACGTTTGAATTATTTATGTACAATGCAATTATTTTTCTCTTCCAGCTTTTGGATTCAGACAATTGTCCAAGTATGAATATCAAGTGCAATTTCGGAAAGGGTATTTTTTAAACTCTTAGAAGCATGATAAATTTGGAGATGTTACATATTCTTCCTTGGCTTTTGGCAAGGTTCCCCCCGCCAAACAATTAAGGGGTTGGGGTTTTGGGATTTTAACGCATTTAATTTAGTTTTTCTCGAGGTTATTACTGATGGGTTTGGCTATGGATGGCATGCTCAAAATACGCAGCAAAAAGAAAATTAAAAACTTTATAACTAAACAACAAAACATGCCTCCATCCATGGATCACCTTGGTGATATTTAACACATAAAAGCACAAAATAAATTATTCTTTAAAAAGTCACCTTGTCATATAATTTCGTAATCACGATGGCACTTTTCGAAGCAATCCCACAAGCACCACAAGGAGCAAAAACCATAGCCAATCAAGTGCTTGGCCTCCAATGGTAGTACACATTATTGCACTTGAACCTTCAACAAGGAAGGAGTTTTTAACTATACTTTGTGCTAGCAAAGAGGACAACAATTGCCCTTTTATTCTTTTTCACAATCTTAGCCGAACCTCTCTTGAAAATTATTTCATAAGCAATTTTCTCTTTCAAAAAAAGAGAGTGGTGCAAAGAAAGAAAACATTTTTTTTTTTTAGACAAAAATTACGTTTTCTTCAATTATGAAAAACTCTCATATGAAAAAATAGTTAAAAGGTGANTCTTTTTCACAATCTTAGCTGATCCTCTCTTGAAAATTGCTTCATAAGCAATTTTCTCTTTCACACAAAGGGAGTGGTGGCAAAGAAAGAAACATTTTTTTTTTTAGACAAAAATTACGTTTTCTTCAATTGTGAAAAACTCTCATAAAGAAAAATAGTTAAAATGCGACTTAAATAGTTAGGTTAAAATAACTTCAATTTTACAATTAAACCCTCAATATTATAACACAATGTTGGGCCTATTACTTAATTAAACTCTTTTAATTAAGTCCTTGAAAATTAAAATCAAAATTAATTTCCTTTATATTTTGCAATCAAGGCCTTATAGTTATAACTATTTATAATTATGTCAAAAACTTAATTAAACTCTTTTAATTAAGTTTATAGAAGTTAATTACCTAGCATGTGATTTAAGTCTAACTTAAATCGTCACTCTCCCAATTTAATTCAAATGCAATCATTGTGTGTGACCCATTAGGTTTCCAACATGTTGGCAATGGAGTTGATTAATGACTTAATTGATTAATATAAATTTCAATCAATTAGTTTATAATCAATTCCATAGACCAAGATTGACATCTAGCAATGCATCATGGCCACCAAATTGTTGGGAGAGTCAAAGGGTTCTTTGACAACCTTTTAGTGTACAATCTATCAGTGTAATTCATTCCCTCATCATATATCTCAGAGATGATAAAAGCTTGGTACAGTGTCTACTCTTATTGACCTCAATATTTGTTCCTGCAATTATAGCATTAGCTTTATAGAGAGTTATTAAACCTTTTTCATAATCTCCATGTTGCCTTGGCCAATGACTTCAATAAGCTAATGTTAACCAAGAACTGATAGGATATGTCCTCTAAAACACTTGAGGTGATGATTCCTATCTTAACCACTCATTTGCCTTCACATACTTCATACTATACCCAAAAGCATCCTGTTTTGGCATTCTTAGTTAGGCACCCATAGGGATGAAATCAAAGCATAGCACTCCACACATAAGACAACCTGATGTCTCAAGTCTAGGGAGTATTTACACAACTAACACATGAGAAGTGTTACATAGACACTAGAGTGTATTACCAAATGCACTTCTCATGGTAGGTCCTGTTCAATGAACTTGTTCTCCTAGGCAAACACCTATATTCTAGTTTCAAGTATCACTATACTTCAATCTATGAGATCGATTGCTTACTTCCAAAGTAAGGAACATAAAATATACCAATCTCTAAGCATCACCGATGTCCAGTCTCAATGATACATTGACCAGGAACATTTTGAGATTATGCTTTGATGCATATGAATCTCATAATTGCGCCCATTACAGTTTCCTTGCAAGGCATATTAATCTCATGGACTTCATCCAATTAGACTTATAACTCATTATAATTAATGTCTTATTGATGAAGGAAAACCTCCAATTATTCAACATGAATGATATTGTTGCATGATCTGAATCAAGCATCAACCAATCCCAATTGGCTACAAGGCTCATCCCAACATCTCCCACTAGCACAAAGCCAATTGCTACCTCATCGTATGTGGATTTAATCCATTTAGCAATCATGTCTCCATGTAGACTCGCTTGTGCCCTTCAAAGTGGTTAATTACTTTTATCTATCTTCGTGATGTCCATGCATCACATCAATCATATTACTATATCTAGATCCTATGGGACCCAAGTTCTGCTTGTATGGCTCCATTGTTACATTAACAATGGTCAAAACCTTTTATTAGTTCCATGGACTAACGATCTAAGTATCTTCTTATTAGAGCCCTTTTAATATGATGTATATGACTTTAATTATATACATGTACATAGTCCTCTTTCTTTCTTTGGAACCATTCCAACTAAACTATGTTGTATGCATCATATGCATTTGTCACTTTCCATTGTACCATCCGCCCCTTTTAAATTTTGGCACTTTCTTTTTATACTCATTACATCCCATGTAATTATATCACCAAAGAATTGTATTCACTCCCACTAACCTCTTTTTGTCTTTAAGATAAATACACTTGTACATATTATTAAATCCAACCCTTTGGATCCCATATAATAGAACAAAGTGTATAACTCCAACGAAAAACATATTTAGTAGTTCATCTCATATGAATAATACATCTTCAATGTATCTTACTAAATCCATGGAGTTATCATACATATGATTATGCATCTCTATGCAAAATCTTAAGAGTTAGATTCCAATGTAACCATGTAATAACTTAAAAAACTCCTTTTTTAGTGTCGTCATGCTCCCACTAAATCCAAGATCCTTTGTGAGAGTAATAATCAAACTCTTTTGAATTTTTCGTGATGTTTCATGCATACATATCAATGTATGCTTGGAATCATATTGGTTTGGAATAATATAATTGGCTACATATAACTTGGAGAGATATGGACCAAATCATATCACTATATAAGTTTGTTTTCTTCTTTGAACAAACATCTCTATGTTCTATTCATAAGAAAGTTCCATTTCACATGTATCTACATTCATCTTTTGAATGATTAATTAATAAGTAAAAGTAATCTTTACCAAGATCATATCTTAATAAGAGTACTTCATACTATATAGCTCATATGATCTTATATTTGAGTTCTTTGAACATTTCAAGGTTTCAAATTTTATTTCTTTAAGAATACAAGACAAAATCTCAATTTGGTCTTGTGTAAACTTAATGAATTAGGAACATTTTCCATAACATTTTATCGTCAATGGTTCGTATACATCTATATGTAGAAGACCTTTTGAACATACCAAGTCATTCACTTTTGCATGAAAATTGATTTGGTCATATAAGAATTACTAGCTCCTTTATGATTCCCAATCAAACGGATCTAAGTATCTTCATACTCTAATTCTTACTTCAATGACCAAGACAAAAATGCCATAATTGAGATCATATGAAATCAGTTTTCTTGACATTTATATTAAGCATTGACTTACTACTATTGTTTTGCGCTTTATGTCATTACTTAAATGCATTCAACATCTAGTATAGAATACTTATGATGTTAATACAATAGTAGTAACTTCTAACTCAATCATAAACTTTGGCAAAGTAGAGGCTTCTACTAGCTTCCTCTTCTTTAACTCTGTCAAAGAAATTTTTTTTTTTAGTCCCTCCTTTGTCCATCTTTACCATAAAGATGTTTAAGAACATTTCCCAGTTACTGTCATTATCATGGTTGTCTTCCTAATTCATAATTAAGGCAATATAAATTCCATCTCATGGAAGCACACTCCTAATTATGAATTGTATTTAGTAGAGATTGTGGAGCGAACAACCTTTCGCTTAAGAACATTTCTCAAGTCCTGGTACCTTTAAAAAGGGTTTGGTCTAGTAAGTTTGATTTGCATCCAAGATGCACCATAGTGACATATTATTAGCCATGTATATAAATTATGTCTAAATAGATAAAATAAAGCAATACATAAATATCATGCATAAACTATTTAAAACAAGGTTATAAAATTTTAAATAGTTTTCCCACTATTTTTTACAAGATGATAACCTTCCATATCACCTCGAGAAATCTCTACTAGGATTCTCTTAGTGGGTTAGGATCCCATCCTTCAAGTCATGGCCTTGAGTGTGCTCAACTGTCAAGCCCTACTCCATTATATACTCATCATAACATCCATATACTTGATGACACATCTGCATGTTAGAATGCCTTAGAAATAGTTAAATAATCGGTATCGTAACTACTTATGCAACTAAGTTAATTTAAAGCCTCGAACTAGTTCAAATAGGAATTTTAAGATGAAATTGAGAATTTTAAAACCCCATAATGACTTAATATGGTGATTTGGAGTTCGAGGATTAAATTGGAATCAATTAGGAATTTTCATTCCATAAGGACAAAATGGTAATTTTGCCACCCGAGGGCAAATTTGGAAAGTTGGATGAAAATTTTGATCAAGTTTGATCAATTGGAGTACAATTTGAGATTGAGAAGTGAAAAATTTCAATTTCGAGCATAAGGGCAAAAATGTCATTTTTCGGGTCCATAAGGGCAAAATTGGAATTTTACGATTTTACACCACCATGACATGTGTCAAGCTCCAGAATTTTACCTATTATTATTTTATGCTATGGATAAGTACTAGAGCATTTGTGGTGGTGAGAAAAGGCTTAAAAATTAAGTTAAAACAAGTGGACTAATAAAAAGGTGACATGTGTCAAAAATTAAATATTTTTATATTGCCATTTAAAAACCAGCCCATACTCTTCCACTCAGAATTTAAAGGCCGACCAGCACCTGCAGAAAAGAAAAGAAAAGAAAAGAAAAGAAAAACCCTAGGGAGGAAAAACCAAGGAAAATTTGTTGTATTTTCAAGAAATTGGTGATTAAAGGTAAGATTTTTAATCTTAAGCTTGAAATTCATCTTGCCCATACATTCTTTTCCATTTTCCATGAATTAAATTCAAGTTTTCATAAGGGGCAATATGCTGGCCAAATTTAGAGAGAGAAAGTTGGTGATGTAGCTTAAGCTTGGAGGCTAATGTAGCTTAAGCTTCTACTCCTCCCATGAAGATTAGCAGCAACAAAGTAATGCAGAATCCTTATTTGAGGACTTGTGATAAGCCCTGCATTGCTCTTGGAGGAATACTTTTCTTTCTTCCCTGTGATCACTTCCCACAAGGATAAGGGGTCATACTTCTCAGGAAATTCAAATTCTCCCTCATTACATTCTATCTTAAGAAGTTCCCCTAAGTCTGCAGCAGTGACAGTAAATTCCTTCCCATTTAAAAACACATTCAGACCTTCATCAGAATAATCATCTGGTTCCTCCAGTTCATCCTTGTCAACAACAATATTCGAATAAAATTCCTTAAATAAACTTGCAATATATGATTGATTTTTAAATGTGCTGAACTCTTTCAATTTTAGCTCTTCAAAATAATCTGATAGACTTGTCAGAATTTCAAGCATTTCACTAAAGCTTTCCCAATCAATATATTTTTCACAAGTGATGGGTGCATTCTCTATTTTCTTAAACCTCTCTTCATGAACTTTATTTCTGAATTTAGAAGATGAAGAAGTACCTTTCTTGTGCAATTTGCTCTTTTCTTTCTTCTTTTCAGATCTGTGTTTCTTCGATCTTCCAGATTCTTTACTTACAGATCTCGACTCAATCCTCTTCTTTTTCTTCAGTATTTCAGCTTTCAGACTTTCTTCCATCGGCCGTTTGCCTTTCTTTTTCTCAATAATCTATTTGCTCTGAGAGGTTTTAGCCATTTGGTTTGGAAAATTTTCAACACAGGGTTTCAAATGGTTAAGGGGTGAGGGTTTCAGTTTCAAGAGTTAGTTTCAGCAGAGAGAAAATGTAGAGAGAATAGGTTGAGAGCAGTTTAATCTTAAAAGAGAAACTGTCTGACTCCCCCTATTTAAGTGCAAAATGTAACTCCCACTCAAAATTCAAAAATTACCTCTTAATTTTTTATTTTTGGTTTGGGCGATTTTCTTTTCTATTTTATCTTTCGGTTGGCATTATTTTATTCCTCCTGCCTTCAACTTAACTGAGTCTTATTATTTAATGAAATAGAATGCTCTTAGTTGACTAAGATTTTCTTTAGTCAACTAAGTGCCTTTTGTTTTATGTGTATGAGTCAAATATTTTATCTACATCTCCTGTATATTAATCATTCCTAAATTCCTTCTAATCTCACAAAATCTATCTTCATTTAGAGGTTTGGTAAAGATGTTAGCTAAATGATGCAAAGTATTTACAAACTCAATTTTAACATCTCCCTTTACTACATGGTCTCTAACAAAATGATGCCTAATCTCAAAGTGTTTAGTTCTAGAATGCTGCACAGGATTTTTTTATATATTGATTACACTTGTGTTATCACAGAATATTGGTACATTATGTACTGTTATTCCAAAATCTCTTAGTTGTTGTTTGATCCACAAAATCTGAGCACAACAACTATCTAAGGAAATATACTCTGCTTCAGCTGTTGAAAGTGCTACAAAATTTTGTTTCTTACTTGACCAAGATACTAGCATACTTCCTAGAAATTAACATGTTCCACTAGTGCTTTTTCTATCAATTTTTCTTCCTACAAAGTCTGCATCCGAATAGCCTACAAGATTAAATGATGATTCTCTAGAGTACCAAATTCCTAAAGTTTGTGTTTCTAAGAGGTATTTAAAAATTCTCTTAATAGCAGTTAAGTGTGATTCTTTAGGCTGGACTGAAATATAGCACATAAACACACACTAAACTGAATATTTGGTCTGCTTATTGTTAAATAGAGTAAAGATCCGATCATACCTCTATAGAGCTTTTGATCAATACTTTTTCCTTTCTCATCAGCATCAAGTTTGGTGGATGAACTCATTAGTGTGCAGATTGGTTTTAGCTTTAGCATATCAAACTTTTTGAGCATATCTTGAGTGTATCTTTCTTGGTTGATGAAGATTCCTTTCTCACTTTGTTTGATTTGAAGGCCAAGAAAGTACTTCAGCTCACCCATCATGCTCATCACTAATTTACCCTGCATCTCTTTGGCAAAATTCTTGCATAAAGCCTCATTAGTTGTACCAAACACAATGTCATCCACATAAATTTGAACAACAATTAACTCATTTAAATATCTTTCGATAAACAATGTAGTATCAATGCTACCCCTAACATATTCTTTTTTCAACCAGAAATTTTGAAAGCCTCTCATACCAAGCTCTAGGTGCTCGTTTCAATCCATACAAGGCTTTATGAAGTTTGAAAACATGATTTGGTTTTTCAAAGTCTTCAAATCCTTATGGTTGTTCAACATACACTTCTTCTTGAATGAAACCATTTAAAAATGCACTTTTTACATCCATTTGGTACAATTTAAAATTCATAAAGCATGCAAAAGCAAGCAACAACCTTATGGCTTCAATTCTAGCAACTGGTGCAAAGGTTTCATCATAGTCAATTCCTTCCTCTTGGTTGTATCCTTGGGCTACTAACCTAGCTTTATTTATCACTACTTTCCCTTACTCATCTACCTTATTTCTAAATACCCATTTTGTTCTAACTATAGGGTGGTTTAAAGGCCTAGAGACTAATGACCACACACGGTTTCTTTAGAATTGATCAAGTTCCTCTTGCATGGCCAATATCCAGCTTTCCTCATTTTCTGCTTCCTTAAATGTTTTAGGCTCAATTTGAGATATGAAAGCTGAAAACTCACAAGTCTCTCTTGTTGTTCTCTCAGTTTTAACACCTTGTGAAATATCACCTATGATTAGTTCTTGTGGGTGATCTTTTGTATATCTCCAACTCCTTGGAAGATCATTATGCTGATTTTCTGTTCTTTGCATATTTTCTAGAGGTGGAGTTTCATTTTCTTTTATAGGTGAGCTTTCTTCATTATTCTTATTGTTCTCTAAGCTCATTTCTTCCATTTGTTTTTCTAGGATCTCTACATCACCATCATCGGCATGAATTTCCTTTTGTAAGGCATTGGACTCATCAAAACCTACATGAACTGATTCTTCAACAGTTAAAGTTCTTTTGTTGAAAACTCTACATGCCTTTGAGTTTAATGCATATCCTAAAAATATTGCCTCATCACTCTTTGCATCAAACTTACCTAAAGATTGTTTTCCATTGTTTAACAAAAAACATTTACAACCAAAACTCCTAAGGTGTGAAATATTTGGTTTCTTACCCTTGTAAAGTTCATAAGGAGTCTTTGATATCATGGCTCTAATTGAGACTCTATTAAGTATATATGCTACTGTGTTCACTGCCTTAACCTAAAAATATTTAGGTAGGTTATTTTCACATAGCATAGTTCTAGCCATTTTTTTCAAGGTTCGGTTTTTCCTTTCTACAACTCCATTTTGCTGGAGTGTTCTAGGTGCAAAAAAATTATGATTCAACCCTTTTTCATTGCAAAATTTCTCAAATTCATCACTTTCAAACTCTCCTCCATGATCACTCCTAATACTAACTATGACTAGTCCTTTTTCATTCTCTACTTTCCTACAATGACTTATAAATGCTGGTAGAGCATCATTCTTATGAGCAAGAAAATAAACCCAAGTGTACCTAGAGTAGTCATCAACTATCACAAAGCCATAAGTTTTCCTCTTATACTAGTTGTACTTATTGGACCAAATAGATCAATGTGCAGCAATTCAAGAGGTCTTGATGTGGATATAATCTTTTTAGTCTTAAAGGATGTCCTAACTTGTTTTCCTAGTTGGCAAGCATCACATATTTTATCATTTTCAAATTTTACATCCGACAGTCCAACAACTAGATTTTTCTTAATTAATTTTGACATAGTATGCATGCTCACATGTCCTAGTCTTCTTTGCCATAGCCAGCTATCATTTTCAACATTAGCTACTAAACACCTTTTGAATCATCACGAAAGGATATAGTACCTCCCTTTCTTTTGTTCAGCTGAGCAAATAACATTTCATCTCCTATCATGTGCCATGAGCAGCCACTGTCCATATACCAAGGCTATTTCTTCTTAGGTTGAGCTCTTGAACATGTCTATTTTAAGTGCAGCTCAACCTACAAAACAGAATTTTAGTTTTTCTTTATAGGTACCCCTACCTTGATGGGTCCTTGATTGTTAGCAGCAACATAGGATCCTTTTGGAACCCATATTTTTCTTATTTTCTGTGTGCTTTTTTTCATAAATTAATCATATGATAAATGACCAATTTTATTACAAGTATAGCATCTAGACAATACATTAACAGAATTTTTCTTGTAGTAGACATTTTTTTTTAAAGTTTCAGTTTTCAAACTTTTAAGAGCTGTGTTTTCATCAAGTGTTTTTTGCAAAGCTTCAAATTTATTGTCCAGCTATACTTTTAAAACTTCAAAATCTGTTTTTGACTTTTCTAACTCAACTTGTAGAAAATTTCTTTGCTCAAAAACAAAATTCAACTCTTTTCTTATCTTTTCCAAATCATTTTCAAGAGATGCAGTCTTTTTCTTTAAAGCCTTGTATTTTGAAAAGAGTTTTTCAAATTCATCATAAAGGCACTCATACTCATCTTGTAAATCATCAATAGAAATATTGCAGGGGGATGAGGATACCTCAAATTCATCATCTTGTGCCATTAAACACAGGTTTGCTCTTTCCTCAGTTTTTTCTTCCTCACTTTCAGAACTTGAAGTGTCACTATCTGACCAAGCAGCTACCACCATTGCCTTCTTTGATTTCTTGTTTTTCTTTGGAGTCTCATCTTTCATCAATGGGCATTCGGACTTAAAATTTCAAGGTTTCTTGCATTCGAAGCAAGTCGGCTCCTCTTTTTTGTTAGAGTAATTTTTGTTTATGGTTTTCCATGATGGACCTTGATCTTTTCTAAACCCTCTTCTAGCTAGTCTCCGATTTCTTTTTCCCATAAGCTTTCTAAATTTTCTTGAAACCAGTGCCAACTCTTCATCATCATCACAAGATAGCTCTTCCAGCTCTTCTTCAAGAATGTTGGCTTTTAGTGCAATGCTCTTTTTCTTTTCTTTTGCTTCCCTCCTATCTTTTTCTTCTTCTTCCTTGAGTTCTAACTCATGAGTGAGGAGAGAACCACAAATCTCATCTAGAGTAATAACATTTAGGTCCTTGGCTTCTCGGATTATACTCACTTTAGGCTTCCAATTTTTTGGTAGACTTCTAATAAGTCTTTTAACAATCTCATGCTTGGGTATTCGTTTGCCTAGCTAACTAAGTTTGTTTGTGATAATTGTGAATCTATCTAACATGCTGGTGATATCTTCACTAGGCTCCATCTTAAATATTTCATAAGTATGGGTTAAAAGGGCTATCTTGGACTCCTTGACTTGAAAAGTCCCTTCATGGATAATCCTAAGCTTATCCCACACTTGTTTAGTTGTTGTACAGCTTGATACTTTATTGAACTCGGTGGGAGTGAGAGCACAATGTAATGTATTAATTGACTTAAAATTTATTTGGACTCTCTTAGTTTTAGCCTCGGTCCATTCAGACCTTGGCTTTAGGATCATCTCATTTGTCACTACATTTAGAGTAGAGGGAATGTATGGTCCATCAGTTATAACATCCCACATCTCATAATCAATTGCTCTAATATATATTGATATCCTAGTGCTCCAATAAGGATAGTTAGAGCTATCAAACAGAGGTGGTCTGTTTGTTGATTGTCCCTCAGCAACTATAGATTTTTAGAGAGCCATTTGGATCCTCCCAAAGGGTGTTAGACCTTAAGAACAGGGAACTAGCCCTGACACCACTTGTTGGTCCCAATTAAATGTGCTAGGGGGGGTGAATAGCACAATTTGGCTCTTTCAAAAATTATCTCAAAGTGTAGACAAATGTAAGATAAAAGAAAAAATGAAAATAAAACAAAAACAAAGTAAATAAGACAACAGAATTTAGAGTGGTTCGATCCAAGACCTACATCCACTACTTTGATTATCCAACCAAGGATTTTCCAACCAATCCATTAAGAACTGGTGAAATTAACAAGCTTTCACCAAGCTTTACAATGGCTTTTACCAAGCTTAGCCAAAACCTTTCACAATAGTTTTTCACGGGCTCAACTATAACTTAAAACCTAACTTTTCAAGGCTAAGTTAGAACCTTAACACAATCAACCAATCCTAACTTGAAATAAACACTTAGAGTGACTTGCTCACTCTAAGAATACAAAGAGATAAGTAAAAGGAGTGTACCTATGATCACAAAGTTGATATAAGTGGTATAAGTTGAAGTGCAAAACATAATTACAAGGATGGGCATTAAGTGTAGGGAAATGTAGAGAGGTTTTTGCTAGTTTTTGAGCTCTTTTTGCTTGGAAGCCTTCTTCTTACATTTCTTGTCGTTGGAACCTTTTTTTATACTTGGAGAAACAACTCTGATGGCAGTTTGAAAGTTTTCTGGCCATTAGAAACAGTTGGAAGTTGGTTCTAGCTGTTAATCTGTCTTTCAGTGCAGAGTTCAAACTTGCAAGCAGAATGCTCTTAGTCGACTAAGTTGTCTTTGTCTTTTGTTCCCAGTTTCTGGCAGTTCTAGCAGTGTGCACTTAGTCGACTAACTCATTTCTTGGTCGACTAAGTTGGTTCTGTTTCTCAACACTCTTCAGCCCGCCAATCTTTGATTTAAATCTTAGCTGACTAACTCTTCATTAATTGACTAAGGGGCTTCTGTCTTGTTGATCAATTGTGACTTCCTTATTTTTATGCTCTTTGATATGTACATTTTAATGATTGATTAGTTATTTGTATATAATTTTGTCTTGCACACTCAAGTAGAAATATTAGACACAAATGAAATGTGAATGTTTTATTATCATCAAAAACTAATGGAGTCAATAGAAAGATCCCTTTATCAGATCGGGACACTTTGATTCCTAAAAAAAATTTCAAGGGACCGAGGTCTTTCAGTTCGAATTTTCTAGACAAGTAACTCTGTAGTTTCTTCCTTTCTTCAAGATCATTTCTTATGATCACCATGTCATCTACATTCACAATAAGTGCAGTGATTTAATCTTGTTATTTCTTCAAGATTAAAGTGTGATCTGAATTGCTCTGATGGTAGCCAAAGGCTATCATAGACTTTGTGAACCTTTCAAACCATGCTCTTGGAGATTATTTCAACCCATATAGTGATTTCTTTAATCTACATACCTTTTGACTATCTTTTTCTGGTATTATGCATCCTGGTGGGAGATCCATGTAGACTTCTTCGGATAACTCACCGTGTAGAAAGGCATTCTTCACATCAAACTGTTGTAATGGCCAATCCATGTTTGCAACTAGAGACAACAAAACTCGAACTGTGTTAAGTTTAGCAACAGGTGCAAAGGTATCTCTGTAATCGATTCCATAGGTTTGAGTGTACACTTTTGCAACCAATCTCACTTTAAAATGTTTAATTGTACCATCTGCTTTGTACTTCACAGTAAAAACTGTCAGACCCTGTCAAGCTCGATTGAAAGACGGTATTGTATCGAGTTGTCACGACCCAATTTCCCGGGCAATGACCGGCGCATGAGCTCAATGAGCATAGCTCACTAAGCCCAAGCAAGCCTATCCATTTACCTTTGCTTAACAAATTTATCATATCATGCATACACACACACCTTTTGTCGGGTGTGAACATAGCCAAAACACAATGACATTATCGATAATAATATACATGCACTATACCAGTCATGTATTTAGCAATTTACATTGCATACACATATTCATATTGTTAGATTGTTTTCACAATACAAAAGGACCCATGACTTCCAACGGAGACATTTACAATAAAAGGGATTACTATCGAATGCCAGACACATACCTAGGATATGCATTACGGGGACTCCTCGATCTAGGGTCCAACAGTCACCTGATCTGAAAACATGAATTTTTATAAAACGTGAGTACAATACTCAGTGAGTGAACAAGGA
>NW_017234740.1:74209-75750 GCF_000208745.1 Theobroma cacao
GATCTCTACCCAACCGAGATGCAAAACATGGAGAGATAAAAGAATGAGTAGCACCAGGATCAAATAGTACCCGAGCATTCATATCACAACTTGAAAGAATACTTGAGACCACGGCATTGGATGTCTGGGCTTCCTACTGTGTTAAAGCAAACACCCTTGCCTGGCCTCTGCCAATAGAACTCTGATGTCCGGATCCAGATGACCTGCCTTGAGAGGAAGTACCAGCACCTCGACCTTTGGATCCACTAGCTTTCCTATCAGACAAGGCGGCGACTGAAGGAGCAAACGAAGCTGGCTAGGTGGAACCACGAGCAGAATCTTGTGATTGATGAGCCATCGTACAATCCCTCTTAATATGCCCAAGTTGACCACACCTGAAACAAACTCCCGTAGCACGAAGGCATCTTCCTCTATGTGGTCCCCCACAAGTATGGCAAGGAAAGATAAGTTGACTTCCTTACCTCATATCTTGCTGTCTTCCAACATTGAAGGTTCTTTGTCCCACCACAATACTAGCACTAGGCGAGTCACTCCCCTGCTGGGGTAATCGTGAGTCCCTTTATGGACCCTAATGGTAAAAAAATGAACCACCACTACTGAAATCTCTGTGGCCTTGATAACCCTCTGTTTTGACCCTTTTTGCTCTATCCCTCACAACCCTACTCTCACTGGTCCTCATTTCAATTCGTTGAGCACAATCCACGGCCGCAGAGTAAGTGTTGAAATCTCGGGAGGCCACAGCCTAAACCAATGGTTCCACTAATCCATCAACAAACCTTTGGATTTTCATCTCCTTTGTGGAAACCAAGTAAGGTGCATACCAAGACAGCTGCGTAAATTTTATATCATACTCCGACACCGTCATGCCCGGAGTCTGCACCAATGCCTCAAACTCTTTGGCTCGGGCATTTCACACACTGTGCGATAAAAATTGATCTAAGAAGGCTGTACTAAATTCACTCCAAGTCAGTGGTGTAGCATCTGTCGACCTACCCCTTCGCAAGGAGTCATACCATTCCTGTGCTACATCCTTCAATTGAAAAGCTACTAACTCCACTAACCTAACGCTAGAATACCCCATAGCATTACAAATCTTCTCTGATACATCTGACCCCGTAAATGAGGGAGGCTTAAGCTTCAGAAAGTCAGTGAGTGAAACCTCCATCTGACCTCTGTCACCCTCGAGAGGTTGGCGATCTGTCTGGCCTTGGGAACTAGGGGACTCTTGCTCCACATGTCTCCCCTCTACTATCTCCTATATATCCTCCATACGGGTTGCCATCATTTCTACAACCCAATTGACTCCCTGCAGACCCGTCGCCAAGTCCTCAACAGTAATGCCTCTCGCCGGTGGCCTAACAGTATCACCTAAGGGCTGTCCCTCATCTCTCCTATTCACAAGCGTACTCGCTCTCACCGGCCTAGCGACCCAACCACATCTACCTCGCCCCCTGCGGGTGGGTGTCCGTGGCCTATTAGTCATCTCAGTAGGGGCATCTTGCTCCCCAAATTGTCTTAAGGTGGCCCGTGTCTTAGGTGGC
>NW_017234741.1:0-2265 GCF_000208745.1 Theobroma cacao
GACTCACGGGCAATTTGGGCCATATCCTGGGATAAATCCTGCTGAGCCAATACACGTCTCAGATTTAGACGACCCAAAAGAACAAGAGAAACTGAGAAAAGACTCGTCGCAAACAGGAGAAAATGAAAAAGACCAGAAGAAGTATGACTTATTGGAAGAGCGTCTTCGTGCTATCGAAGGAGTTGATAGGTTTGGTACCATGGACGCAACTGAGCTATGCTTAGTGCCGGATGTATTGATCCCTGCCAAGTTCAAGGTTCCGAAATTTGAAAAATATGACGGAACAAAATGTCCCATGGCACATATTACCATGTATTGTCGGAAGATGGCTGCACAGTCTCACGATGGTAAGTTACTGATCCATTTTTTCCAAGACAACTTGACTGGGTCAGCTGCTCGGTGGTACGTACAGCTAGATCGAAACCGTATTAAGACTTGGAAAGACTTAGCAAGAGCCTTCATAGCTCAATACAAGCATGTGGCTGAATTAGCCCCTGATCGGTTGTCATTGCAGACTATGAAAAAGAAGCAAAGCGAGAACTTCAAGGAATATGCCCAAAGGTGGATAGATACAGCAGCGCAAGTTCAGCCACCTCTCACTGATAAGGAGATGACTGTTTTGTTCATAAATACCCTCCGAGCTCCATTCTATGAGCTCTTGATCGGCAATGCCATGAAAAACTTTACAGATTTGGTCTTATCGGGAGAAATAATAGAAGGAGCTATCAAAAGTGGAAAAATTGAAGGGCATGAAGTTGCCAGCTCAAAGAAAGGGAGTACGCCCAAGAAGAAAGAAGGGGATGTGCAAGCAGTCGCTCATGATAGCCAACAAGCCCACAACTTTAACCCATATTACCCGTACCCCCCATACCAACCCTTCTATCCAAACATAGGCAACATCACACAAAACCCATATGTGTACCAACCTGTCCCGCAACCAACATTTCAAACCAATGTTCTTCCACAAACTCCACCACTAAGACCGGTAGCTTCAACCAATAATCCTGGCCATGGTCAAAGAGGACCTAAAACTACTCTAGAAAGACCAAAGTTTGATCCTATTCCAGTCCTTTACACTACATTGTTGCCACAACTCATAGAAAATTGACTCCTTGCTCGAACCCCTTTAGAACCACTCCGACCACCTTTCCCGAAATGGTATAATCCAAATGCGCATTGTGATTACCATTTTGGAATTCAAGGGCACTCCACCGAGAATTGCACTGCTTTAAAATATAAAGTTCAAGCACTCATTAAGGCAGGGCTTTTAAATTTTGTCAAAAAAGATAGTTCGAGTGTTGATGGGAACCCGTTACCAAATCATGGAAGACCGACTGTAAATGCCATACATGAAGGGATGATTCGAAGGGTGAAAAAGGGTATTGATGAGATTCAAACGCCAATGGATAAAGTGTTTGAGGCGTTGTCCAAGATAAATGCCATTACTCCAGAACCCATCGACACACAGGAATTAGGGCATGATCTCGCTTATTCTTGCAAATTTCATATGGGGGCAATTGGGCATTCCATTCAAAATTGTGATAGCTTTCGTCGTAAGTTGCAAGAATTGATGGATTCATCGGTAATTGAGTTTTATGAGGAAGCTGAAGAGAATTTGGTCGGAACCATAAATGGAGACACCCCAGCTGAAGTGGCATCAAGTTCATTCGGGGGGAACAAACCTAAACCACTCACTATCTTCTACGAAGAAAACAGAAGCCCGATGAATGATACATCCCCAACTATGATCAGAAGTGGTATTACCATCGAAGTCCCTAGTCCATTCCCTTACAAGAGCGATAAGGCTGTCCCATGGAATTATGAGTGTAATATTTTGGGCACAGCTTCATCCGCCCTTCAAGCATCTTTTGAAGATCTAACTGGTGTGGGGGGTATAACGCGAAATGGGAGATGTTATTCCCCTGAGATAGCGGAAAGAGTTAGAAAGGGGAAACCAACATAGGGAGAGGGAGGCCTAAAGAAAGCAGATACCTTTTCCAAGGACCAAGTTGACGAATCTGTAGTTGCTCCGAACAATGAGGTCAAAAATCCTGTTACCGAGAAAGAAGCGGGTGAATTTCTCAAGTTTATCAAGCACAGTGAATACAGCGTGGTAGAACAATTAACCAAGATGCCCGCTCGCATCTCGCTGTTGTCCTTACTGTTGAATTCGGAAGCACACAGGAACGCCCTGCTCAAAGTCTTGAACCAAGCTTATGTGGCACAAGATATAGCAGTGGAAAAGTTAGACCACATCGTGGGGAA
>NW_017234741.1:11214-63714 GCF_000208745.1 Theobroma cacao
AGACGAGTTCTTCCGGGGATATCTCTAGGTGAGGAAGATTTCGAGACTTCACCAAAGCGTTGGGATAGTCTTCGAATAATTTTCCAATAAAAGATTACCAACTCTATCATTTAAAATAAACAAGTCACGACATCATTCTACGTTTGCATCATATGCATACGTAAAACCAAGTGAAAACCTCAGTCTGACAATTCAATAAAAAAAAATTTAATTAATAAAATAGAGATTAAACTAAGAAAAGGCTATATTAAGATAATTTAAGATTAAATGGTACCGTTCTTGGAACGGGCGCCACGGAGGTGCTAGCCCTTCTCCGTGCGTAACCGCACTTCCCGAACCCATCTCTAAAAAAAAAAAAAAACATGGATCAGTTCTCGTTCTTTCGAATGACCTAAAATTAATTTAGGACTTCGTCGATTAAGAATCGGGTGAATAGGTGACCAATCACACCTTAGATAAACATGATTGGTGGCGACTCCCCCACATATTTAATTTTCGCCCGCGTTTGGCGGACGGGTTCCTGGACCCGCACGTCACGACACCAATGACAATGGTGTGATGATCAAGATACCTTAAAAGCTCAAGTAATGGACTTCTTTCAAAACTGTATTCAAAAGATGATAAGTCGCTTCCTCCATATTCGATTAAAGGGTTTTTCCCAAGACTTGATCATGTAGCATTAGAGTTTATTCGTAGATCAGTGGAAGATAATGAGGTTCATGATGCACTGTTTGAAATGAAGCCACTTAAAGCTTTTAGGCTTGATGGATTCCCAACTTTATTCTTCCATTCTCAACAAAAGATTGTAGGTTAAGATATCATTAAATATGTCCATGTTGTTTTAAATGGAGTCAATATTAAAAAAGATATTTGTAAATCAGTGATTACACTTAATTCCAAAAGTCAAAGTTCTTGAGCTTATTGCACATTTCAGACTGATCAGTCTTTTGTCGGTAATTTTCAAAATCCTTATGAAAGTAATCACAAATTGGTTGAAATCGTACATGAGTCAACTTATTGATGAAGCTTAATCTAGTTTTATCGTTGGGAGACATATTACAGACAATATCATTATTGTTTAGGAGGTTATGCATTCTTTAAAAAAAAAAACAAGGAAAGAAAGGATGGATGATGATAAAGATTGACCTAGAAAAAGTGTATGATAGACTATGCTGGGAATTCATTCATGATCCTTTACTTGATGCAAAAATTTCTGAATGTATAGTTGACATTATCGTTCGTAGTTAGAAGGGCTATAATTCACAGATTTTATGGAATGGCTCACTATTAGATAGTTTTATGCCATATAGAGGAGTCAGACAAGGTGATCCTTTGTCATCTTATTTATTTATGCTTTGTATGGAGAGGTTGGCCCATGGTATTAAATCAACAGTTACTCAACGTAAGTGGAAATCGATTAAACTTCATAGAAAGGGTCCACCACTTACTCACTTGTTCTTTGTAGATGATTTAATTTTATTTGCAGAGGCTTCTACCTCTTAGTTGGTGGTTATTAAAGAGGTGTTGGATGACTTGTGCAATTGTTCAGGTGAGAAAGTAAAAGTAGCTAAATCTTCATTTTCCTGTTCCAAGAACGTTGATCAAGATACAATTAGTTTATTAACTGCAACTTTAGGTTTTGCTTATGCTGAAAATATGGGCAAATATTTGAGGATTCCATTATTCTAAAGATGAAAAAAAGTGTAGATTTTTTAGTACTTTGAGGAAAAAGTGCACAATAAGCTAAGCAATTGGAAAGCTTCCATACTATCATTTGCAAGTAGGCTTTCCTCGGAGAAATCTGTGTTAACTACAATTCCATATTACATTATGCAAACAATGATGTTACCAGTGGAGGTATGTAATAAATTGAAAGCCTTTTGTTGCAAATTTCTTTGGGGAGGTTGTAATGCTTCTAAAAAGTTACATTTGTTGAGCTAGAAAGTGGCTTGTAAATTGAAAAAGGAAGGTGGCTTCGGTATCAAACAATTATGATTAATGAACAAGGCATTTCTTCTTAAGATGTGTTGGAACTTAGTGGCAAAATCATATGCCTTGTGGGTGAGATTAATTTGTGCAAAGTACAATTATGGTATACATGCATGTTCAAATAAGTTGCAAAAATTGGGTTCTTTTGTGTTTTAGTCTTCATTATGTGATCTACGGGATGTTTTCAAAAGAAAGGTTCGGTGGGCAATAGGAGATGGAAGGAAAACTCATTTTTGGTAAGATACGTGGATTTGTGAGCACTAATAACTTTAGTTTATAGAGTTATTTTGACACATTTTGGGGGTTTAAGTAGTTAGATCTTTGAGTTTTTAGGTTTAGATTTTAATATTTTAGGTGTTTTTCTAATGTAAGTTAGATTACATGTTGAATAGTTAAATTACATGGTGTTAGTTTAATTTTACCTTATTTTATTTTTAATTTACTTTAAGAAGATATAATGTCGATTTCTCTCATGGTTTTGTGCAAGATATGTGATGAGTAAGGTGAAATTAAGTTATGATAGCACAAGTATGGTAAATATATCACTCGTACATGTTGTAGTAATTTAAAGATAACTTAAGCTGCAGAAGTCTAATTGATGAGATTTTTGATTCATTGGAAAGCTAAAAAAATGGGCTATAACTTTTATATTTTCTACTTTGCCTAGTTCAGAACAAATCAAGGTGAAAATCACATTCGAAATAGATAGATAGTTACAATTTTGCACATAAGGCAGCATCGTGACTGCGGCTGTAGCTCTGAGTTACTTATATAATACCCCGTACTTTGATATGGTGACTACTAAAGATTATCGGATGCCAATTGAGGTTAATTATAATGTTTAAAAGTGATGAAAGATGAAAAGAATAGTTTGAGATAAAATATTCCGCATGCGAGGAAATAATAATAAAATAATCATATTTTTATCGAGGAAGAATTTATGAGATGAAAAGTGATTCAAAAGTCAATTGATACGTAATAAGGTATTTTGGGTACCAAGGAGATAAGATGAGACAAGAGAAAATTTTTGAAATAAAATAATATTAAAATATTAATATTTTATTCAGTGTCAAAATTTTTCATGAAGAATGAGTATATGGGCAACCTAAGTGGGGGAGAAGAAGAATGAGAAAAAATTCGGAGAAAAATGACGTTAATGGGACGCGTGTCTTTATTAAGTAAAGATAGCGCAGGTAAATAAATATTTTAAATATTATGGGGTCACCGCGTTGGAGTACAAACTTCATACTTTGTTTGTACATGTGTAGAAGAAGATAATAGAAGGAAATTGGAGTTAAATGAGTATTGGGAGGACTAAATTAAAATGGAAAGAAACTTAAAGGGCAAAACGATAATTTTGTATAAAGTTTGGGCAAAGCTTCCTTTGGAAAGTTAATTTTGACACTCATCCTTATCAGCCCAAAACTGTCATTCTCTCCTTTAGCAAGATGTTTCTTCTTCATTCTTGAAGCTTCCAATGCCATTCTCTCATTCTCCCATGGAAAGTTAATTTTCTTTCATTTTCTTTCCTTGTTTTCTTTTCATTTCCTTTCTCTTCTTGCTTCTTTCTTCTCCCAACTCCTTGTGCACCAAAGTTACAACTTCTAAACCCAATTTCCAGCACTTCCAAACCCAAGGAGAGAGAAGGAAAAATCTCTCTTTCTTTCTTTTATTTTCTATTTCTACTTCACTTTCAACAACACTTGAATTTTTGGCTTCAAATATGCATTTTCAAGGTTGAAAGATATATATTTCCAACTTTTGAAATTTTTGAATTTATGGTTATATTTTCATATTTATTCCCTAATTTCTTCAAATTATTTTTCTTGGAAAGATTAGGTTTTTTTGTTGATCTTCATGCCTCCAAGCTCATCCAAGTAACGAAATTTTAAATTGGAGTAGTTGGCCAAATGGGTTTGTGAATTAGAGTAAAACTTAGGTTAAATGTTACGTTAGAGGGTAGATTGCCTGATGTAAATTCATTAGAATTATTAGATTTAATTTATGACTTAATTGAGGTTGTTATGGTTTATTGATAAATATAGGTTTTAATGGTATTTCGAGACTACTTGGATTAGGACCTTGTTGGTGCTAGTTTTGTCAACTGAGTGAACTTGCATTTCAAAATGTTTTAGGGAAATGTTTACGTGTTTCAATGAATCATTTGGGAATTTAATCGGTTTTTGCTTTAAAATTGCTTGGGAACAAGCCATTGATAAAATGTTTGATGTTGTGAAATGTGAAATGTGTAAAAGGATGAATCTATATGTTTTTGTATAATGTTGATATATATATATATATATATATACTATGTCATAGATGGTACCATTGTGTGACAAATGCAACCGTGGATGCGCGGGGTGAGTGTGCACTTGCCGGTGATGACGGTGGTGAGGGAGATGGATGGTGATATTGTCCGGCTATGTGCACGATGTGATGGGATGCACATGAGTTGGGTGAGATGAGATGTCCGGCTATGTGCACGATATGGTGGGATGCACATTAGCAGGGTGAGATGCACATGATGAATCTTGAAAATTTACCATTTATTTGCAAATTGATTTTATTGCAACGAGAAACATTCTATTTATACTGCCTTGCTTGGATAATTGTTGGAAATTTCCCTACTTTTCAATTTCATGCTAAATACGGTTCCTTCATCGTTAAATGATTTTACAACCAAGGGTTCAATGGAGGGATTTTAATAAGAACTTGAACTAAATGGCATTGTTTTCAAATAAGTGCGTTATGTTTTCTAAACCATTCCTTGTCATTGCTTGTTCCCTTCCTATGTTCACTCACTGAGTTTGTACTCACATTTTTAAAATTCTTGTTTTAAGTTTCTTGAGTTAAAGGTGATTGGATCCTAAGACAAGGTGCTCCTCCCTATCCATTGCTCGGTAGGTTTACCATGACATTAAATGTTAGCAACCGTGACCAGAGTCACTTCGCTGATGGTCAAGTTCTAATTACGTGTATATGAATACTTGTTGTGAAATGCTGAGATTCGTTTGTCAAACTATATATGTGTATTATGGTTGATGATGCCATTCTGAATGCATAGTTGGGTTTTATGAATTGTTTTCAAAGGAACTATATTTGAATGCTACAAATTTTGAATTTTAAAGGAGTATGGATTAATGTATAAGATTATATAAATAGACATGCTTGGGCTTAGTGGGCTGAGCCCATTGGGCCCTTGCGTCGGTCATGGCCTAAAAGTTAGCCTGTGACAACTTATGGTTGCGACGCTGAAGAAACTATTACCGCAGCACTAGGAGAATCATGGTCGTGGCACTAAGTTGAAAAGGTGCACCATACTAGAGGCTGAGAGCATATAATCGTGGTGCCAAAAAAAAGCAGTGCGATGCGGTGCGGTGTTGCAAAGGCTTGTCACGCTGTCGCAGCACTGGGAGAATCATGGCTATGGCACTAAGTTGGAAGGGTGCACCATACTAGAGGCCAAGAGCACATAATCGCGGTGCCAAAAAAGATTGGTGCGGTGTGGTGCGATGCTGCAAAGGCTTGTCATGGCTTCGCGGCGCTAAAAAGTCAAGGCCACGGCTCCAGCCTGGTTTCCAAAATTAAAACTTTGATAGAAAATTAGAAAGTAGGGCACCTTGCACATATTTAAGAGCTTTTTTGAGAGCATTCAAAAGGGGAGATGGTAGTAGCTTTTCTGGAGAATTAGAGTTAAGAATCAAGTAAGAAATTAAGAGCATTTAAGAAAGATTAGAGATTAACCAGGCTTCAACATTAGTTTATTTCTCTATTTTGTGTTATACTTATTTTCTTGTTTTAAATTCATGGTTGAATTTCTTTAGATATTGTTTTATTTAGATATTATGAACTAATTTGCTTTTCTAAGATTGTGGTGGATTTCAACATGTAGTCTAAATACTCGTTTTTCTATTATTTATCATGAATGGGTATCGTTCTACTTATTCAAATCTATTCTTAATGCCTTTAATTGCTCGATCAATAGTTAATTGATTTGTAAATATAATTGAAACTCGACAGAGAGATTTTAGGTTGGATTAAGATTTAAATAGTGTATGTTCACGTCACTTAGGTGATTTGATTCGTAATTTAGGTAGACATACGTTAATTGCCATACATAGTCAAATTAAAACACTAGCTTAATGAACATTATTTAATTGATTCGTATGGACATATAGTGACCCAATTATGTTAGGTATTTGTGCAAGCATATCGACAGAGACTTGTACATAGCTTTGAATTCTAGGTTAGTAAAATCACCTATGAATGTAAATAATAAAAAAAGTTAATATCAGATGTATTATTGACTGAACCAATAATCCTAGGTTTTAATCTATTTCCTTTCTCAAGTGAATTTTTAGGTTTTGTTAATTAATTTAGTGTTTGATTAAGTTAGTTTTAATTAATTTTCTAAAAATTTAGTCACTTGCATAAGATTAATTTGTCATAATTTTAGTACTTATTGAAAATGTAGGAACAAATTTCTGTGGGATATGATTTTGGACTTATTGTCTATATTACTTGTTTGTTACGTATACTTGCGTGTGTGAAATCAACAATAAGTTTTCGGCATCGTTGGCGAGGATGTTATTTTCTTTATTATTTGCAAATATTAAAATTTCACAAATTAGTCTTAATTTAAGTTTTATTTCTTTGTTTTGTAAGTGTGTTCAGTCATTGTATGAGAAGAGTAAAAACCCTGAAAATTATACCTTGTGATCCAAAAATTAAAAGAACATTCTGTAGACTTCGACGAGAAAATCAACAAGGTTGTGCTCTAATAAATGCAATGGCTGATCAACAACGTGAACAACAAATCCAAGAACGTATAATAGTTGATATTTGATGCTTAAGGGATTATGTTATCCCATTGGTGCAAGGGATTCCATCAAGCATTCGAAGGTTGGCTATTCAAGCCAATAATTTTGAGATCAATCTGGCTATCATTACCATGATTGAAACTTCAGTCAAGTTTGGGGGCCTTTCAAATGATGATCCAAATGGCCATATATTAAACTTCTTGAAGATTTGTTACACTTTCAAACACAATGATTTCATTAATGATGAAATTTGTTTGAGACTTTTTCCTTTCTCATTGATGGATAAAGCTAAAACATGGCTAAATGCGTTCTCTATTGGCTCAATAACAACATGAGATGATCTTGCTCAAAAGCTCCTTACCAAGTTCTTTCCTCTGGTTAAGACAGCATAAATGAGGAATGATATCACATCATTTATGCAACAAGATTCTTAATCATTGTACGAAACTTGGGAAAGATACAAAGAATTATTTCAACGTTGTCCTCATCATAGTCTTCCAAAATGGCTTTAGGTGCAAACTTTTTATAATGGTTTGAGTGGTCAAGTTAGAACCACCATTGCTGCCACTGCGGGAGGAGCTTTAATGGCTAAATCAATTGATAAGGCATACGATTTGTTGGAGGATATGATTGCAAATAACTACTAGTGGCCAATAGAGTGAGCAATGCATAAGAGAGTAATTGAAATTCATGATGTAAATGCTTTTTCAGCATTATCTACACAAATGGCAGCTCTAACTAAGACTTTTGAATATTTTGGTATTAACTCCATTCAAATTCTTTTTGTAGCTTGTGAGTATTGTGGTGATAATCATGCAAGTTATCAGTATCCAAGCTCAATAGAAATAGTGAAATTTATTGGGAATAGACAACAAAATAACCCCTACTCCAACACTTACAACCCAGGGTGAAAAAAATATCCAAATTTCTCTTAGGCTAATAATCAAGGTTCATCCTTAACTTCAAGGCCAAATGCACCTTTAGGATTCAAACAGCAAGCCGGAGCATCGATTTAGAAAAGAAGCTAACTGTGGAAGATTTGCTAAGGCAATTCATGACACAGAATGATAGCATCATACAAAGTGAAACATCTCTCATTTAAAGTCAAACAACATCACTTCGAAACCTTGAGACTCAAGTTGGTCAACTTGCCAATTTATTAAACAACCAACCTCGAGGAATATTGCCTATCAATATAGAGGTGAATCCAAGAAAAGAAGGTAAGGAAGAGGTTATGGCAATCATGTTGACTCTATATGTTTTTGATGATAACAAAATATTCCCATTCATTGATGTCTAATTATATTGTTTAAGTGTGTAGGAGAAAGTTTAAATTCATTAATATATTTAGTATATAAAAGCAAGTCAAGATGCTTGTTCAGTTGCAAAATGGGTTAATTGGTTAAACAAGTAAAGAAGAAAGAGCTTTAATGAAGACAGATTAGTCATAATTGGTTAACACAAGATTTAATCAGTTAAGCGAGTGCTGGACACAAATAGAAGCCACTTAGTGGTTTTGGCTGAGCCTGGTAAAAGCCATTGTAAAGCTTGGTGAAAGCTTGTGAATTTCATCGGTTCTTAGTGGATTGTTTGAAAAATCCTTGATTGAACAATCAAGGTAGTGGATGTAGATCTTAGACCGAACCATTATAAATAGTCGTGTGTTTGTCTGTTCTATTTTCAGTTTTTATTCATCTTTAAGTTTTTTCTTTTATTGTGCATTTATCTCTAATTAGAGGTCAATTTGTGAAAGAGCCAAAAAGTGCTATTCACCCCATCTAGCATATTTATTTGAGACCAACAAGTGATATCAAAGCTTGTTCCCTGTTCTTAAGATCTAACACCCTTTGAGAGGATCCAAATGGCTCTCCAAAAAGTCATAGTTGCCGAGGGATAATCCACAAACAGACCACCTCTGTTTGATGGCTCTAACTATCCTTATTGGAGCACTAGGATGCCAATATACATTAGAGCAATAGATTATGAAATGTGAGATGTCATAACTTATGAACCTTTTATTCCCTCAACCTTAAATGTAGTAACCAATAAGATGATGCCTGAGCCAAGGTCTTAATAGACCAAGGCTGAAACTAAGAAAGTCTAAACAAACTTTAAAGCTATCAATACATTGCATTGTGTCTTGACTCCCACCGAATTCAACAAAGTATCAAGCTATACAACAGCTAAACAAGTGTGGGATAAATTTAGAATTATCTATGAAGGGATTTTTTAAGTCAATGAGTCTAAGATAGCCCTTTTGACCCATAATTATGAAATATTTAAGATGGTGCCTGGTGAAGATATCACCAGCATGTTAGATAGATTCATAAATATCACAAACAAACTTAGTCAGCTAGGCAAACCAATACCCAAGCATGAGATTATTAAAAGACTTCTTAAAAGCCTACAAAAAAATTGGAAGCCTAAAATAACTGCAATCCGAGAATCAAAGGATCTAAATGTTATTACTCTAGATGAGATTTATGGTTTTCTCTTTACTCATAAGCTAGAACTCAAGGAAGAAGAAGAAGAAGATAGGAGGGAAGCAAAAGAAAAGAAAAAAAGCATTGCACTAAAAGTTAGCATTTTTGAAGAAAAGCCGGAAGAGCTATCCTGTGATGATGATGAAGAGTTAGCACTGGTTGCAAGAAAATTCAAAAAGCTTATGGGCAAAAGAAACCGTAGATTGGCTATGAGAGGGTTTAGAAAAGATCAAGGTTTTTCATGGAGAACTAGAAACAAAAATGATTCTAATAAAAATGATGAGCTGACCTGCTTCAAATGCAAAAAGCCTGGACATTTCAAGTCTGAATGCCATTTGCTGAAAGATGAGACTCCAAAGAAAAATAAGAAATCAAAGAAGGCAATGGTGGCAGCTGCTTGGTCAGATATTGACACATCAAGTTTTGAAAGTGAGGAAGAAAAAGCTGAAGTAAGTGCAAATCTGTGTTTGATGGTACATGATGATGAAACTGAGGTATCCTCATCCCCTTGTGATATTTCTATTGATGATTTACAAGATGAGTATGAGTGCCTTTATGATAAATTTGAAAAACTCTTTTCAAAATACAAGATTTTAAAGAAAAAGACTGCATTCCTTGAAAATGATTTAGAAAAGATAAGAGAAGAGTTTAATTATGTTTTTGAGCAAAGAAAATTTTTGCAAGTTGAGTTAGAACACTCAAAAACATATTTTGAAGTTTTAAAATTAGAACTGGATAATAAGTCTGAAGCTTTGCAAAAAACCCTTGATGAGAACACAGCTCTTAAAAGTTTGAAAAATGAAAAGTTAAAAAGAAATGCATACTACAAGAAAAATTCTGCTAATGCATCATCTAGGTGTTATATTTGCAATAAAATTGGCCATTTATCTTATGATTGTAATAAAAAAAGAAATGTGCAGAAAATAAGAAATATATGGGTTTCAAAAGGATCTTATGTTGCTACTAACAATCAAAGACCAATCAAAGTATGGGTACTTATAAAGAAAAACTGAAATTCTGTTTTGTAGGTTGAGTTGCGCTTAAAGGAGACATATTCAAGGGCTCAACTCAAGAAGAAGCAACCTTGGTATATGGACAGTGGCTGCTCAAGACACATGACAAGAGATGAAATGTTATTTGCTAAGCTAAACAAAAGAAAGGGAGGAACCGTATCCTTTGGTGATGATTCAAAATGTAGAATCCATGGTATAGGAACGGTTGGTAAGAACTCTTAAACTCAAATTAGTCATGTGTTATTAGTTAAAGGCTTAAAACATAATTTATTGAGCATTAGTCAATTGGGTGATAAAGGATTTAAAGTACGTTTTGATTCAAATAAGTGTGAAGTAATAGATATAAACACAAATAAAGTCTCATTTATAGGAAGAAGATTAAAGAATATGTATGTTGTATTTCTTAAAGATCTTAAAATGAATTGTGAAATGTGTTTAGTGGCAAATACTAAAAATGATAACTGGCTATGGCATAGGAGACTAGGATATGTAAGCATGCATACTATGTCAAAATTAATCAAGAAAAATCTAGTTGTTGGATTGCCGGATATAAAATTTGAAAATTATAAATATGTGATGCTTGCCAACTAAGAAAACAAGTTAGAACATCCTTTAAGACTAAGAAGATTGTGTCAACAACTAGACCTCTTGAATTGCTGCACATTGATCTATTTGGTCTAATAAGTACAACTAGTTTAGGAGGAAAATCTTATGGCTTTGTGATAGTTGATGACTACTCTAGGTTCACTTGAGTTTATTTTCTTGCTCATAAGAATGATCCTCTACTAGCATTTATGAGTCATTGTAGAAAAGTTGAGAATGAAAAAGAACTAGCTATAGTTAGTATCAGGAGTGATCATGGAGGATAATTTGAAAGTAATGAATTTGAGAAATTTTACAATGAAAAGGGGTTGGATCATATTTTTTCTACACCTAGAACATCTCAGCAAAATGGAGTTGTAGAGAGGAAAAATCGAACCTTGAAGAAATGGCCCGAACAATGCTATGTGAAAATAATCTTCTAAAATATTTTTAGACAGAAGCTGTCAACACAGCAGCTTATATCCTCAATAGAGTATCTATTAGAGCAATGATATCAAAGACTCCATATGAACTTTACAAGGGTAGGAAACCAAATATCTCCCACCTTAGGAGTTTTGGTTATAAATGTTTTGTGTTAAACAATGGAAAACAGTCCTTAGGCAAGTTTGATGTAAAGAGTGATGAGACAATATTTTTAGGATATGCATTCAATTCCAAGGCTTATAGAGTTTTCAACAAAAGAACTTTAACTGTTGAAAAATCAATCCATGTAGTTTTTGATGAGTCCAATGCTTTACAAAAGGAAATTCATGTTGATGATGATGATGTAGAGATCCTAGAAAAGCAAATGGAAGAAATAAGCTTAGAAAACAATAAGAATAATGAAGAAAGCTCACTTTGAAGAGAAATTGAGATTCTACCTTTAGAAAATTTGCAAAGAACAGAAATTCAACATAGTGATCTTCCAAGAAGTTGGAGATCTGCAAAAGATCACCTATAAGAACTAATTATAGGTGATATTTCACAAAGTGTTAAAACTAAGAGAGCAACAAGAGAAACTTGTGAGTTTTCAGCTTTCATATCTCAAATTGAGCCCAAGACATTTAAGGAAGCAGAAAGCGAAATATTGGCCATGCAAGAGGAACTTGATCAATTCAAAAGAAACCGTGTGTGGTCATTAGTTTCTAGACCTTTAAATCACCCTATTGTTGGAACAAAGTGGGTGTTTAGAAATAAGGTAGATGAGCAAGGAAATGTAGTTAGAAATAAAGCTAGGTTAGTAGCCCAACGATTCAACCAAGAGGAAAAAGTTGACTATGATGAAACCTTTGCACCGGCTGCTAGGATTGAAGCCATAAGGTTGTTGCTTGCTTTTGCATGCTTTATGAATTTTAAATTGTACCAAATGGATGTAAAAAGTGCATTTTTAAATGGATTCATTCAAGAGGAAATGTATGTTGAACAACCATCAGGATTTGAAGACTTTGAAAAACTAGATCATGTTTTCAAACTTCATAAAGCCTTGTATGGATTGAAACAAGCTCTTAGAGCTTGGTATGAGAGGCTTTCAAAATTTTTGGTTGAAAAAGAATATGTTAGGGATAACATTGATACTACATTGTTTATTAAAAGATATTTAAAGGATTTAATTGTTGTTCAAATTTATGTGGATGACATTGTGTTTGGTGCAACTAATGAAGCTTTATGCAAGAACTTTGCTAAAGAAATGCAGGGTGAATTTGAGATAAGCATGATGGGTGAACTGAAGTACTTTCTTGGCCTTCAAATCAAGCAAAGTAAGAAAGGAATCTTCATCAACCAAGAAAGATACACTTAGGACATACTCAAGAAGTTTGATATGCTAAAGCTAAAATCAATTTGTACACCAATAAGTCTATCCATCAGACTTGATTTAGATGAAAAATGAAAGGATGTTGATCAAAAGCTCTATAGAGGTATGATCGGATCATTACTTTACTTAATAGTAAGTAGACCAGATATTCAGTTTAGTGTGTGTTTGTGTGCTAGATTTCAGTCACAACCTAAGGAATCACACTTAACTATTGTTAAGAGAATTTTTAGATACCTCTTAGAAACACAAACCTTAGAAATATGGTACTCTAAAGAATCATTATTTAATCTTGTAGGCTATTCGGATGCAAACTTTGCAAGAAGCAAAACCGATAGAAAAAGTACTAATGGAACATGCCAAATTCTAGGAAGTATGCTAGTATCCTGATAAAAAAAGAAACAGAATTCAGTAGCTCTATCCACAGTTGAAGCAAAATATGTTTCTTTAAGCAGCTGTTGTGCATAAATTTTGTGGATTAAACAACAATTAAAGAACTATGGAATAACAATACAAAATGTACTGATATATTGTGATAATACAAATGCAATCAATATATCAAAAAATCCTGTGCAACATTCTAGGACTAAACACATTGAGATTATGCACCATTTTGTTAGAGACCATGTAGTGAAATGAGATGTTAAAATTGAGTTTGTGAATACTTTGCATCAATTAGCTATCATCTTTACCAAACCTCTAAATGAAGATAGATTTTGTGAGATTAGAAGGAATTTAAAAATGATTAATATGCAGGAGTTGTAGGTAAAATTTTTGACTCATACACATAAAACAAAAGGCACTTAATCGACTAAAGAAAATCTTAGTCAACTAAGAGCATTATGTCTCATTAAATAATAAGACTCAGTTAAGTTAAAGGCAGGAGGAATAAACTAATGAGAAGAAAATGCTTACCGGGAAATAAAATAGAAAAGGAAAAACTGCCCAAACCAAACATAAAATTAGGAGGCAATTTTTGAATTTTGAAGGGGGGGTTAGAAATTGCACTTAAATAGGGGAAGTCAAACAATTTTTCCTTTGGAATTAAACTACTCTCAACCCATTTTCTTTACACTTTCTCTCTGCTGAAACCAACGCTTGAAATCAAAACCGTCACCTCTAAACCTTTCGAAACCCTGAGTCCAAAATCATTCAAACCAAATGATGAAATTAGGAAAATCTCAAGAACTTTTGGGGAAGAAGAAAGGCAAACGACCAATGGAAGAAAGTCTTCAAGTTAAAATACTGAAGAAAAAGAAGAGGATTGAGTCGAGACCTGTAAGTAAAAAATCTTAAGAATCGAAGAGCCACAAGTTTGAAAAGAAGAAAGAAAAGAGTAAATTGCACAAGTAATGTACTACTTCATCTTCTAAATTTAGAAATAAAGTACATGAAAAGAGATTTAGGAAAATAGAGAATGCACCGATCACTTGTGAAAAATACATTGACTGGGAAAGCTCTAATGAAATGCTTGAAATCTTGACAAGTTTATCATATTATTTTGATGAGTTGAAATTGAAGGAGTTCAACATATTTAAAAACCGATCATACAGTACTAGTTTAGTTAAAGAATTTTATTCGAGTATAGTTGTTGATAAGGGTGAACTGAAAGATCTTGATGATTATTCTGATGAGGGTTTGAATGTGTTTTTGAATGGAAAAGAATTCATTGTCACTGCTGAAGATTTAGGGGAACTTCTTAAAATAGAGTGCAATGAGAGAGAATTCGAATTTCTTGAGAATTACAACCCCTCATCCTAGTGGAAAATTATCACAGGAAAGAAAGAAAAGTATTCCTCTAAAAGTAATGCTGGGCTTATCACAAGTCCTCAAATAAGGATTCTGCATTACTTTGTTGCCGCTAATCTTCATGGCAGGAGTGGAAGCTTAAGTTACATTAGCCTCCAAGATTTATGGCTAATGGAACATGCTTTTAGTGGTGTTGCACTTAATCTGGGAAGGTTTATCATTAAAAGAATGAAGGGAGCATGCAGACTAGAGAAGATAAACTTACCTTATGGAAATATCATTACTTCTCTAGTGCAGAAAAAAGGAATTTGGAGTTCTAGATATGAGGCAAACAAAGTCAAAATCAGAGACCAAGCCATTTATCTAGGAAGTTGGCCTAAAATGAGGTACAAACTTGATGGAGAAAGATATATTAAAACCCCCAAGGCTGGTCTGGGAAAAGAATCCTCCTTACCTGTTTAACCAGAGGCAGCACTATCTCGATTCTCAAATGAAGTAATTTTTAATCTGCTAATGAGAATTGATTGGAAGCTCATGGATCAAAGAGCAAGAATTCAAAAAATTGAAGAAAAGTTAACAGAAATGGAAAGCAAAATGAAAGGAAAAGAAAAAATGCCATCTGAATCAGTTACTGCAAATAGCTCTGCAACTCCTAGCTTGGCTCCAACAGGATAGGGAGCTGAGGTGTAAGCTGAAGGTCATGAAATTGAGGTAGAACAACAGAGAAAAACCCCCTCACCTAAGCCTTAGAACAAGGAAGAATCAGTACAAGGAACTGATGAGCTTGAATCACTTAATGAAAATCCTCCCTCTTAACCCCAACCTCAACCATCTCCTCCACATTCTGAAGAAGTTTCAATCATGGGACTTTTCCATCAAATGGTTCAAGAGGAGCAAGCTAAGAAAGAGGTAGCTAAGGCAAAAGCTCAGCAAGCAGCATCTGCATCAGGTCCTATTGCAGAAGGGAAACTTGGAAAAGAAAAAGCAAGGACCATTACTTCTCCCCAAGTCAAGTCCAAACCACCTAGCATGGGCAAGAAAACAATGCCAACTAAAACAAAGTTCATCAAAAGGAGGAAATCATCTAGATTGGCTGAGAAAACCAAGCCAACACCAATCTCCTCCCCTCAAAACCTTCTTGAAATTTCATCCCTTGAATAGTCCTTTGAAAAATCACTGCCTCAACCTTCTCCTCAACCAGAATCTTCTCCTCAACCCCGCAATGTCAAGTACTATACTGATGATGAATCATTTCCCTCATCCTTCTCTCAAGATGATTAGGAATTAATGATGACAAAAAGTGGGAGGAGTATAACAAGGACCTTAGGGGAGATAGGAAGTACAAAATGTCTAGGGGCAGTTTTGAAACATTAACTGTTATTTTATGGTAATTTGCTGTTTGTGCGATGTTAGCAATTGAACACTTAAATTTAAACTTTTTGTTTATGCTTTTATGTGTGAAATGGGATGCTAATATGTTTATGTTACTTGGTTGTTGATAATTAAATATCTGATGATGTGTTTGTGAATACATATGGATGCTGAGTATATTATATCTGATGAATAATTAATGGCAAAGACAAAATCTTGTAACAATATATTGTTAACAGACACTGGTGAAATAAAGATGAAAATCTGTCAACATTCACCTGCTGTAAATCACTTTATATTTCTGGATATATATATACTTTGAATGAATAATGTCATTTTCTATATGACATGAATAAAATTTGCTGGAATGAATAAGCAAAATATGCACACACTAAAGGGGAGCACACATTTAGGGGGAGCAATCCCCATTTTCTACAGGATTAAAAAGAATAAAAAGACATTGTGCTGTTAATCAAGGAATATTTTGTCATCATCAAAAAGGGGAGATTGTTGATTCTATTAGTTTTTGATGATAAAAAAACATTCTTATTCATTTGTGTCTAATATTTTTACTTAAGTGTGCAAGACAAAATTATAAGCAAATAAATTATCAATCATTAATATGCACATATCAAAGAGCATAGAAATAAGGAAGTCACAATTGATCAACAAGACAGAAACCCCTTAATCGATTAATGAAGAGTTAGTCAGCTAAGATTTAAATCAAAGATTGGCGGGCTGAAGAGTATTGAGAAACAGAACCAACTTAGTTGACCAAGGAATGAGTTAGTCGACTAAGTGCACACTGCCAAAACTGGCAAAAATTGGGAACAGAAGACAAAGACGACTTAGTCAACTAAGATATTGGTTAGTCGACTAAGAGCATTCTGCTTGCAATTTTGAAGTCTACACTAAAAGACAGATTAACGGCTAGAATCAACTTCCAACTGTTTCCAACGGCTAGAAAACTGTCAAACTGCCATCAGAGTTGTTTTTTCAAATATAAAAGAGGGGTCCAACGGCTAGAAAAAAAAAAAGGCTTCCAAGTAAAAAGAGCTCAAAAACCAGCAAAAATCTTTTTGCAGTTTACTGCACTTAACGCCCATCCTTGTAATTGTGTTTTGCACTTCAACTTGTACCACTTAAATTAACTTTATGATCATAGGTACAACTATATTTCATTTATCTTTATGTTTTTAGAGTGAAAGGGTCACTCTAAGGGGTTCAATCAAGCTAGGATTACTTGTTTAGATAAAATGTTCTAACTTAGCTTTGAAAAGTTAGGTGTTAGGTTATAGTTGAGCTTGAAAAAAAACTATTGCAAAAGGTTTTGGTTGAGCCTGGTAAAAGCCATTATAAAACTTGGTGAAAACTTGTGAATTTCATCAGTTCTTAGTGGATTGTTTGGAAAATCCTTGGTTGAACAATCAAGGTAGTTGATTTAGGTCTTGGACCGAACCACTATAAATAGCCATGTGTTTGTCTGTTCTATTTTCAGTTTTTATTCATCTTTAAGTTCTTTCTTTTATTGTGCATTTATCTCCAATTAGAGGTCGATTTGTGAAATAGCCAAAAAGTGCTATTCACCCCTTTTTAGCACATTTATTTGGGACCAACAAATCACTCTGAAGAGTAGAAAAGAGGTTGAAAATAGTGTTAAGCAAGCTAATCTTCAAGATAAGTTTTTTGAGAATGAAATATTTATTGAGATAGCTGACAATCTAATTCAAAAGAAGTAAGCAAAGGCAACTTTACCACCACCACCACTTTTTCTTCAGCGCCTTCAGAAACAAAAGATTGATAAGCACTTTCAAAAATTTCTCGAGGTATTCAAAAATCTTCACATCAACATTCGTTTCGCAAAAGCTTTAGAGCAAATGCTATGATATGTGAAGTTTCTTAAGGACATATTGACAAAGAAAAAGAAATTGGAGGATTTCAAGACAGTTACACTCACTGAGGAGTGCAATGCGATAATCCAGAATATACTTTTACTAAAGCTTAAAGACCCAATGAGTTTCTCTATCCTTGCTCAATTAGTAATGTTAATTTTTGAAAAGCTTTGTGTGATTTAGGTGTTGGTGTCTCAATTATTCCTTTATCTGTTGCTAAGAGAATTGGACTGAAGGAAAGTCAACCCATTACAATCAAATTGCAACTCGCAGATAGGACAATAAGGCATCCTTTTAGGATTATAGAGAATGTCTTGATTAAGGTGGGGAAACTATACATTTCGGTGGACTTCCTTGTACTTGAGATGGAGGAAGATCAAGAAACTCTGATCATATTGGGATATCTATTCTTAACCACTGAAAGTGTACTAATTTATGTAAGGGAAGGCAAAATAACTTTCAGAGTTGGAGAGGAGGTAGTTGAATTTACTATTTTCAATGTAGTTAAACACCCTTCATCCGCAGCTCAATGCTATGAGTGGACTCATCTAATAAAGGTAAAGGTAATCCTACTCAACCACTTACAAGTAAGCCAGCACAAACTCTTAAGTCAGAGCCACTGCCACCTTATCTCAAAACTAAGCAATGTTATGTTGAGTATGATCCACTATCGTTAGTTAATCTTGATTTTAAGGTGGGACAACAAGCGTCACTAACCAAATCAGTCAAACTTCTTCCATGGAAACAAAAATCAAAGTGGTCCGGTCCTTACAAGGTGGTTAAGGTCTTTTTGTGTGGTGTAATAGATATTTATAGTGAAACTACCACGACATTCATAGTGAATGGGTAGTGTCTCCAACATTACTTAGGAGGTGAATTGGACCACAAAAGATCCTCAATTACTCTAGTAGACAACAAAAAAGAGGTATCATAGTCAAACTAATGACTATAAAGAAACGTTTTTTAGGAGGCAACCCAAGCTATATCTTTTTAAGCTTAGTTGTTATTTTAGTTAGCTTTTGTTTTTCTATTTAAATAAGTAGTTCTAACCTTTCCCTAGCTTGTTTGTTGAGCTTGTAGGTTTGGAAATCATGAAGAAAAGGAGAAAAAAAATTAGAGCTTTCAATGCACTGCCACCATTGATAGGGGATTTTTTTTTTTTTTTAGCTTTTTACATTGAAGACAATGTGCAATTTAAGTTTAGGGAAGGGTTTTACTGTTATTAGTTTTTGTGATATTTTAGGTTAGTTTATTTTCGTTATTTTTTTTTAGTTTTATGCATGTTTTAAAAATTTGAACTAGATTTAATTGTTTCAATTTCATTTAATTTACTTATCCAATGATGAGAACTTGGTTATCTTCATATCTTAATTTTTTGAAGCATGTGAATATTGTTTGAGTGTTATGTAAATTCTTATGCTAAGCTTTATTGTTAGGTTGAAATTTCTATATTTTGAGCACTAGATCTTTTGTTTAGATTCTTTGTACGAATTTAGATAAGGTTTATGTGAATGTGAAAATTTTGAATTATGTATTAAGTTCTAGAATTTGTTTGATTCTTTCTTGAGGCGAAATCCGAGACTATACTTAGTTAAGGAGATGATTTAGGCCTTTTTTTTGGACCGATTGAGCCATTTTAGCTTTCCTTTATAGAATTTATCCTTAATTTCCCCTTTAAGCCTAATGATACCTTTTCTTTGTTTGAACACTTAATTTTCAACCTAAGCCTTTATATAGATACTTCTAACAATTCTTACATCCCTCATTGCTAAAGACATAAGTCAATTTAGGAATATGATGAGCTAAATAGTGAAAGAGGTAATAAAGATGAAAAATGAAGAAAGTTCAAAATATGACTGTATTCATCCCACTACCTAATAAAAGAAATAAGTTTGAGGGTGTGAAATTATGAAAAATGAAAAAAAAAAAGAAAGAAGAAGAAAAAAGATGAAGTGATGAACAAAAAAAAAGTCTTGATGAAAAGAATTATTCTAGGTGAAGGAAAATAAAGCTCTTAATAGGTCCTAGAGTGAGTATGTGCTTAGGTTGATTTAAGCCATACATTATCCCATACCTCACATTGGCCCTAGCCATACATTACAAGCTAATTAAATTCCTATTGATCCTTGATTTAGTGTTAGTCTACATTAGTGGAGAAAGAAATGAAAAGCAAACTTATGGAATTCAATCACTAATTTGAATTTTACGTGAATATAAACTTATATGGATTGTACAATGTTCTAGGTGAAAAGATTGCCCACACATACAAAAATTCACTTAACGATGAGCTTGCTTTTGGATTGAAACATGAATTTGAATAATATTTGTGTGTTGCCTAGAGTTATGAATATGGATTAACTTTTGAAGATATTAAAGGTGATTAATGAAATGGTGCAATTGAATTCTAGTTAAATGTTTTCATGTTTAAGTTATTGCATGTTGTTCTATGTTTTGCTTAAGTATTAGCAAAATCTTAAATTTGGGAGTGTGATAACTCTAGTATATTGAGTTATTTTGACACATTTTGAGGGCTTAAGTAGTTAGATTTTGTGTTTTTAGGTTTGGATTTCAACATTTTAGGTGTTTTTCTAATTTAGATTATATGTTAACTAGTTAAATTAAGTGGTGTTAGTTTAATTTTACTTTACTTTAATTTTAATTTACTTTAAGAAGAGTTAATGTCGATTTCTTTCATTGTTTTGTGCAAGATATGTGATGAGAAAGGTGAAATTAAGTTATGATAACATAAGTATGGTGAAGGTATCACTCGTACATGTTTCAATAATTTTAAAATAACTTGAGTTGTAGAAGTCCAATTTATGTGATTTTTGATTCATTGGAAGTTAAGAGAATGCGCTACAACTTTCATATTTACCACTTTACCCAGTTCAAACCAGATCTAGATGAAAATCATGTTTGAAGTTGATAGACAGATGCAGTTATACACATAAGGCAGCATGGTGATTGAGGCCGTGGCTCTGAGTTACTCATGGCTGCTGCACTAAAGAAACTACCACCACAACACTGAGAAAATCATGGCCACAATGCTAAGCTAGAAGGGTTCACCAGACTAGAGGCTAAGAGCACATTATTGCAGTGCCAGAAAAAAATCGTTGCGGTGCTAGCAAGGCTTGTCATGGTGCCGCGACGCCACCCCGATTTTCAAAATAAAAACTTTGATGAAAAATTAGAAATTAGGGGACTTTGCACATATTTAAGAGCTTTTTTGAAAGCATTCAGAGGGGGAGACAATAACAACTTTTTTGGAGAATTAAAGCTAAAAATCAAGCAAGAAATTAAGAGCATTTGAGAGAGATTCAAGATTAACCATGCTTCAACATTAGTTTATTTCTCTTTTTTGTGTTATACTTATATTCTTGTTTTGAATTCATGGCTGAATTTCTTTTGATATTGTTTTATTTAGATATCATGAATTAATTTACTTTTCTAGGGTTGTGGTGGATTTCAACATGTAGTTTGAATACTCATTTTTTTTGTTATTTATCATGAATGGGTATCATTTTACTTATTAAAAATTGTTCTTAATGCTTTTAATTGTCTGATCAATAATTAATTGATTTGTGCATTTAATTGAAACTCGACAAAGAGATTTTAAGTTGGATTAAGATTTGAACAAAGTATGTTCAAGTCACTTAGGTCATCTAATTTGCAATTCGAGTAGACGTACGACAATTGCCATATATAGTCAAATTAGAATACTAGCTTAATGAACCTTATTTAATTGATTCCTATAGACATACGGTGACACAATTAAGTTAGGTATATATGCAAGCATATTGACGGAGACTTGTACATAGCTTTGGATTCTAGGTTAGTAAAAGTTGCAAATTCAATAGGTGTTCATTTTAGGACCATTCTTGTGTTAAAGATTTCCTTATGCCGGATGGAGAGTGGAATTTTAATAGTGTTGTGAATTATTTACTGCCAAATGCACTTACTTTATTATCAGAGACTTACTTTACAAATTTCTTCATGTCCTAATAGACCATTTTGGGCATTATCAGCTTTTAGAAAATTTTCAGTGGCTTTGACTTATCAGTATTTTGAAGGAATTGAATTCAGAAAATTCGATTAACAATTTGGTAAATGGTAGCTAGCATGGAAATGGAATGGTCCAGAAAGAATATGGTTGTTCTTAATATAGTGCCTTCATGAGAGGATTCTTACAAATAAAGAATGGTGTTGTCGTCACATCTCAAATGATAGGTTATGCAAACAATGCCATATGGAGGAAGAATTAGTGCTTTCATGTTCTTCGAGACTACCTTTTAGCCAATGCGATTTGGCTAAAACTTCTTCAATCAAAGAACGTTAGTTCATTTTTTGGATTATCTCTGCCATATTGGTTGATATCTAATTTGAGTAAGTTAAAAAAACATGACAATAGTGCTCTTTGGGCTATAATTTTCGGAGTAATAGTTTGGTTCTTATGGAAATGGAAAAATGCATATGTTTTTGGAGTAACAGTTTGGTTTTTATGGAAGTGGAGAAATGCACATACTTTTGAGAATCAATCTATTATAGAGAAAACTAATGTTGATTTATACTTGGGTCTTGGCAATTAGTCAAGGTGGTTTTCAAGGACTTGAAGAAGAGGGATAGACACTTAGCAACCAAGTGGAAGTTTTGATAGGTTGGGCGACTGCTCCCTTTGACTGGATTGCCTTAAATATGGACGGCGCTTGTCAGAGTTCTATAAATCAAGCAACTGGTAGAGGTGTTCTTATAGATTCAAGTGGCTAATGGAAGGGTGGTTATGCTATGCGACTCAAGAAATGCTCAGCTTATTGTGCAGAACTTTGGGGTGTATATTGTGGTATTAAATATGCGTGGGATGTAAGATTTCAAAAGATAGAGCTTCAAGAGATTTCTTCACAGATGAGACATTCATACTCTAATTTTGATTTAATTTAAGCCATTCACAGTTTAATCTAGAAACAGTGGGATATTTGAATAATGAATCTTTTCAAATAAGGTAACAAAGTTGTAGATTATATGGCCAATTAGAGATTTAATATTTTTGAAAATTTCTTGTCCTATAATAACCCTTCGAATAAAGTTAGAGAAATACTGTTTAATGATGTAATTTGGAATTTCTTTCCTTCGTTTAATTAGGCAATAAATTTCTTCCTTAAAAAAAATCATTTTTAAATGTTGTTAGGGAGTTTGAGAGAGAAAAAAAAAATTTTTTTTGTTTTTTATTTAACTAATTATTAAAAACTTTTAATAATTATACAGCATTATCTTTAGTTTAATTAGGCAATAAATTTTTTTGTTTTTTATTTTTTAAGTTTAAGTTCTTAAGATTTTTAGTTTTAACTCATTAAAGAAATAACAATATTTGATAAACTGATAATATATAATTTCTATACAGCATCAGTGCATCAAATGTTAATCCCATTATTTTTAAGTTAAGACTTTCACATTATGCCATAAAACCTGGTTTTGTATAACTTGCACGGGCCTTGAATTTTAGAGTTCAAACCTATTACTACTAGAACATTATGGCCCTTACCGGGCCACCCTAAGTTGAAGGGTCTCGACCCATGCAGCGATTGCCTAAGTATTAGCCCATGTTGCAATATGGGCTTGGCTTCATTCAGAAAAGGAGCTACATAAAAACTATTATTGACAAAAACCAGATATCAACTATTTTTGGAGTGAACCAGATATCAATGGATAATAATAAAAAAAGTTTCTTATATTAGTTAATATAAGAAAATAAATTAAATCAATAATTTTTTAAATCTATTAGATAAGATTTAATCTTGTAACAACACATGAGTTTTTACTCAATTATATGGGACCATTTTCTGTCCTAATAACCTAAACGTGTGAAGACACATTCTGCTCTTCACTATATTTAACAAAATCACAATCTTTTTCTACAGGAAAAAGAAAGATGAGTCAAACAAGCAAGTAAGATAAAGATAAGTTTTTTTTTTTTAATTCAAAATGAAGATAAAGTTGAAAGTTCACATCTAAATCTAAGCATTCCTAAATTCTACATGACATTTCAAATAAGGAAGAAAAAAGATAATAGACATTATTAATTATAATTTTTTAAACCAAAATTTTGATTTAATAAGGTTTAAGAAAAGAAAATGACTAAATATCTAAATAAATCTCTGAACTATATCAATAAAGTTAATTTAACCTTCATCTTTTTATTATATTCAAATAAACTATTAAATTTTTATTTTGGATCAAATAAGTCATCTCATTAACTATTTACTAATTTCTATTAATTAACAGTAGAGTCAATAATTTTTGATATAACGTCATCTGAAACGTAGTATGTTTACGTGTCATTTTGATGACGTTAATGTCATGTGACAGATAATATGATATAAAAAAATAATAACATGTAATTAGGTTTTTTTTCTTTTTAAATGTTCAAAGATTATTGATTAAGAATTTGAAAAAAAACAAAAAAAATTAATTATTTCAAATTAATTATCATTCTTTCTTAACTTATTGCCATCGTTACTTAATTGAAGCCATCATTTTTAACAAAAAGAAAAAAAAACTTAATCTAACTTTTGTGAAGAGTTTATTGATTTAAAATAAAAGTTTAACGATTTATTTAAATAAAAAATAAAAATTAAATTAACTTTGTTAATATAATTTGAGAATTTATTTTCATATTTAATCAAAGAAAACTTTTCAATAAATTAATAAATTAATATAATTGATATGTCATCATGACACTTTACATAAAGAAATTATATTAATAAAAGGTCAGAATATAATTTTCTGCTTTATTTCTTTCTTTCGTTGTTTTCATTTTTTATAAAAAATTGCATTTAAAGAATTTCGACAAGTATAATTTTTATTTTCTAAGTGACAGAGGAAAACAAAAATAAGAAAAGAGGAACACGTAAATATTGGGCATATGCTTTGTTGGCTTCCCCCAATGAAACTCGGATTCGCCCTATCCCTCCCTCCCCCCCTCAAAACTCTAATGAACGGTAACATCCAAAGCAGGCAAACCAAATAAAAAACAAGAGAAAAAGAATTCTTCGATCGAATAATGGAATCAATACAGAGCAGAGTGGAGACGTGGATCAGGGACCAAAGAGCCAAGATCCTCAAAGTTTCCTGGGGTCCGCTTCAGTGGCGGATGAGGTGGCAGTGGCCGCCGTGGAACTCCGGCGACAGGGAACATCGCCAGAAACTCCAAAAAGAGTATGAGAGACGAAAACGACAGCTCCAAGAGCTTTGCCGAGCCGTCAAAGGCGATTCTCTCTCGGATTTGCAGGACATTCTTTGTTGCATGGTACTCTCAGAGTGCGTTTACAAGGTAAATAACGACCTGCATTTTTCAACTTTTGCGATTAGGCCAATTTTATTTTTTTAAAAAATGTATAATTTTGATAATTAATTTTTAAATTGAACCAGGTAATAAATTACAAAAAAATTGCATGTTGTTACTTCGGATCAAGAATTAAAAGAATTGCTATTAAGGCGTTGATAAATTTGAGTTACTTATGGCAAAATATTTTTTTTCCTTATTGGTAGAGACCTGCTACTGAAATGATTCGAGCTGTAAACAAATTTAAGGCTGATTTTGGAGGACAAATTGTCTCTCTAGAACGTGTGCAACCTTCTTCGGATCATGTTCCACACAGGTTATTTCATTTTATACTCTGTACTCCTTGTTTTATTCATTTCAATTAGGTACTCGTAAAGAACCTTTCGTGTTTACTTACCCTTTGCTTGGTAGGGTGGGTAGAGAGATGGAACGATTGAATATTGGAGGAGGAGAAAAGTGGAAAGATACAAAATATTTTTTCTTTTCATTTGCATGCTTGGTAAGAAAGATGGAAAAGTGGATGAAGAAAATTATTTTCTTTCCATCATGGCTTGGTAAAGTTGAAAAATGAAAGGAAAGAAGATTAAAATTATATTATTTTATCATCATACATTTTGTAAGTTAAGATAAAAAGGTAAAATTTAAAAAATGATAGGCAATCTTATAAATATGCAACACTTAACTCACACACTCCCATTTTCTCTTCTCTAATCTTTCCAATTTGGAATGGTTTTTTTTTTTGGAATAATAATGCAAAATGGTAATCTTTCCAATTTTATTTCCTCTCACTTTTCTCTCTTACCAAGCACTAGTGGAAATAATCCACTTTTCGACCCACCCCTTTCCATTCTCCCACTTTTCCACTTTACCAAGCAAAGCCCTAAGTTCAGATGAATCATCTGCTCTGTGATAAGAAGCTATGATAATGTTGGTCATGATAATTTAGTTTTTGTCGAAAGTTCCATATTGCTTCTTTACATAAACCTTAATTTGACCATGCAAACAGTGCATGTAATGCAGGTGTAAAACTTTTTTTTTTCCCTATAACTTAACTCTAAGTTTCTCATTACTTGTCAACAATTCAACATGCTTGCATAGCTTTGGACATAATGCAAACAAAATGGGGTTAAATAGAAATGTAAGAAAAAATAGAGTAGAACATCATAAATAAAATTGAATGTAGGTGTGTGTTACGTATACCCATTATAATTCTAAACACTGACATCATGGTACCTGAGATTTAACCTCAGATATTGCTTGAGATTGAGTGGAATGACATAAGGCAATTAATATAGCTGATTGCCTGGTCTGCATTTAGTTCGAATTAAATCGTAGTTGGATTTTCCACCATGAAATACTACTAATCAGTCACATGCGTAGTTATCTGAGATATTACATTTGAATTTTCTCTTATTTTTCCTTTGCATCTATTTTATGGTAGGTATCTGTTGGCAGAAGCAGGCGATACACTATTTGCTTCCTTTATTGGAACCAAGCAGTATAAGTAAGCATGGCTGATTCATAGTTTGACTAATTATTTATTACTTTCAAAAGCTTGATTCCTTTGTTTTCTTGTTGTCATTAAGAGATGTCATGGCTGATGCAAACATACTTCAAGGTGCTATATTTCATGAGGATGTTATTGAGGATATTGACCGGATTGAAGTAACTGAAGCTAACCAAGGTGAAAGGCAAAAAGAAAATGGGGAAAACCAGTTCAGTTCCTTGGAATCAAAACCTAAGTGGATTAAAGATAGGCCTAAACCTGCTGCCCATCGGGTATGATAACAGTCTATTGTTCTTATATCGGTAGAATTTATTTTGTATGTACATTGTTGTGTTTTGGCTGTTGATACTTACCACTCTTGAATATAATTTGCCCTGTTCATACATTTATGCACTCAGTTATTATGTATGATAATAAATACTTAGAGATTTTTTAAAAATATTTCTTTAATTACTTTTTTTTTTCTAAATTATTATCCCTAGGGTTTCATGGCTCGCGCTAAAGGCATACCTGCTTTGGAGTTGTACAGACTTGCTCAGAAAAAGAAGCGAAAACTCGTATTATGTGGACATTCACTTGGTGGAGCAGTAAGTTTGAGCAGCGAGTTTGACATAAGATGTACCTGGTTGTTGCGTCTGACTATCTATTTTGCTCCTTCTCTGTTTACATTTTAGGTGGCAGCATTGGCTACCCTTGCCATTTTGAGGGTCATTGCTGTATCATCTTCATCAAAAGAAAGTGAAAAGGTTCAGGTCAAGTGTATAACATTTTCCCAACCTCCGGTAGGCAATGCTGCTTTAAGAGAGTGAGTGCTTTATCCTTTCTCTAAAATAATTATCCTTTGCCTTTTTTTTTTTGAAGCTGATGTGTTTGTTCCGTGTGTGTATTATATTCATCTTTGCAGTTATGTTAATAGAAAAGGATGGCAGCATTATTTCAAGAGTTACTGCATTCCTGAAGATCTTGTTCCCCGCATCCTTTCACCTGCTTATTTTCATCACTATAATGCACAGAGTTTGGTAATGTCCTCTGACATGACCAGTTCATCAACATCAAAGAATGAACAAGTCTCACAGAAAGGAAAGGCAGAGAAGGTAAAAGAGAATGAAGGGGAGCAATTGGTTATAGGTGTAGGCCCTGTCCAGGGTCCCTTCTGGAGACTTTCAAGGCTTGTTCCATTAGAAAGTGTTAGAAGACAATTTAAAAAATACAGAGGAATGCAAGTTGATCCCATAGAGCCATCTTCAGCTGACTCTACAACTGCATCTTCAATTGAGGATGTAGTTGTTGAACCGCAGTCTCTTGAAATTCAAGAGGGTACCGATGGCATATCTCTTAAACCATTTGCTGAGACTGATAATGGTGCATCAGATGCGGGATCTGGAAAGTTAACAGAAAAAAGGAATGGTGGTGGGGGCAACAAGAGATGGCGTAGAGTGCCTTCTTTACCTTCATATGTACCATTTGGACAGGTACACAATGAATACTTCATTTGTTTGTTTTTTTGTTAAGCAATTATCTTAAAGCTACATGCTTGAAGGTGGAAGATATTTATAATAATTTGTCTTTGTTGTTTATTTGGTACGTACAAGTTCAATAGGCATTTTGATGAGATTGTTTTAAAATTTTGGTTGCCATGATCGATTGGTGATGGTTGCTTCTCAGTAATAATTAACTGCACATATGTCAAGGGGCATGTAACAATCTTGTTTCTTCTGTGTAAACTAATGCTGACTTGGAATGGTCCTAAGGTCTTGCTTCTGCTAGCTTATCTATTTGAGGTTTAGAATTTGGATTCATGAAAATTCAATGAGCTTTCTTATACATCAATTTGTTTTCATTGACATATTTATTGGAGTTTTGTTACCTTTTCTGATAGTTACAAGTATTGCACTCAAATTGGGAAACTGAGATGTGTTTTTTTTCCCCAAGCATCATGCATTGTACTAAATTGTTCTCCTAATGCTATGGTGCTTAATGGTTGCCACAAGTTTGTCATGCTCTCATTTCAATTATTTATAAGTATAAATTATTAAATAAATTCACTCATAACAGCTTTATCTCTTGGGGAATTCATCAGTGGAATCACTCTCAGATGCAGAGTACTCAAAGTTGACATCGGTACGAGTTTCCTTTATTTATGCAGCTTCTGTCTTGGCTTTATTTGTTTGGAAGATTTGGTATAATCGGCCCATTTTTAATAGCCATTAATCTTTATGATTCATTAGCTGCAGATTATGTCTTCTTCAACCTCTCATTTCGTTTGCTTTCTTCTGGCAAAGACATTTTCAGGTCAGATCTATGATTGTTGAATTAAGGGAACGATTTCAATCTCATTCAATGAAGTCATATAGGTCTCGATTTCAAAGGTAATAATTAATTATGCAGTAGTTTAACACCTAGTGTTGTTTATTTAACTTTTAGTTCTGAATTCTAATTGCAATGTTGCAATTTTTTTCGTTTTTAAAATCAGCTAGGATCTTTATTCCCTTACATTGCAAAATTTAACCTTTATGGTTTCAATATTTTTACTGTCCTTTGATTGATTCATCATGACAAAAGCACAACAGACACTGAAAAGTACATCAGTCAATACAGTAACCCAATGGGGCCCATATTCTAAACAAATTGAAGAATATAATCATATAGCTCGTGAACATATCTACTGTTGATGAGCCCAACATTGTTGCCTCCGAGTCCCTTGTTAGAAAATGCTCTTTAATCTAATTTGTAAATTATGTTCTCTACTGAAAATCCATATGCACTGCTAATGTAAGATGACCACATATAGAACTGGGGTTGGAACAAGAGTGTAATTATGTAATATTATTTATAAACAATTATCCACAAATTATGAGCTTTATTATTTATTTTCTTTCCCTAAAAAATTTAAGTATTGCATCAATGGGGTAGACTTCGTATTAACACTTCAGAACATGTGTGTGTTGAGATTTTATATCGCTAGGCTCCATAATAACTGCTTCCCATCCATTTGGAAAAGATAAGTCAAACTGAAGAATGATAAATGGGCTGGCTATAAAAACATGCCTGTTCCAACATTAGAAGTCTTTAATTGTATTCAAGGACACATATGTTCTCTGGTCTTGTTGATCCAAACTTATCAAAAATTAATATGCTGATCAAAGATGGCCTATATGTAATTCTTTATTTTAAGAGTACACTTACCTCGTGTATTTCAGGGTTAAAATTGTGGCCAACATCGCCATTGAATTCCTACTCCTATCCTTTACCATGTTGCTGGCTGCCTTAAGCTTAACCAAGTGAAATTGCATTATACTTGATTGAACATTGAACTATCACCAATATAATACGTGGCCGGTTGGCAATTGATGGTCCCAGATGGCTTCTTCTGTGCTTCTTATTGCTAAGCAGATTTGTTAATTTGAAGTTAGCTGTGCTTAGGTCCTGTCAAATTGATAGCTTCTTGGAATTTAGTCTGTCAAAAGGTTCCTGAAGTAAACTGTTTAATCTAGAACCACTATTAGTGATCGCAACATGAGTACAATATATTTTTATATGATGTTTTACTAATCATTATGTACTTGATATTGCGCTTCTTGTTATTCTTCTTCCTGCTTGTTTATTCTTGTTATCCTTGCTCTCTTTCTGTCTGAACTTTGGCTAGATTTATGCCCTTTTAGCATTAAGGAAAAATTGAAAAGAAAAAAGTAATGAAAATTTTAAAATAACCAAGATATGTTGCATATGGCATTGAGGTCGAATTTGGGAACCTTTATTCTAGTGAGTATTTCTTGAAGATAAAGTTCATCCTTATTTGGGATATGCCAGTTGAATACTTCCTCCTTGGGCACATATGCTAGTACTTTGGATTGCAAGTGATTCATTATTGCGTTTTTTCTTTGCAGAATTTATGACCTGTGCATGAATGATAATGCTTCATCTTTCTTTGGAATGGAGCAATTGCAACAGTTTCCACATTTGCACCAATGGCTCGGCCTTGCAGTTGCAGGTGCTGTAGAGCTTGGGCATATTGTTGAGTCTCCTATTATTCATACAGCTACTTCCATCGTTCCTATTGGGTGGAATGGCAGTCCTGGCGAGAAGAATGCAGAACCATTGAAAGTTGATATTACTGGATTCAGGTTGCATCTATGCACACTGGTTCATGCTCAAGTAAATGGCAGATGGTATGGTTGTTTGTCATCATTTTTGTGTTTTATATTTCCATTTATGTTTTGATGTCTATCCAATATGATACGATATAGTCATAATTCTTCAAGATGTTACTCCTTTGATTGATCTGCCTCATGGTGCTTCCGTATGTTTGTTTGATCCAAAGATTTATTTTCCGTTAATATATTTCCTGATATTGAGCAGGTTTAGGGTCAAGTAATTTGCATGGTATGAACCCAGTTATAGTTTTGACTTGGAGCTCTGATCTGGAATATCAGTCCAAGTAACCCTAATTGATCATAGGAATCCTGATACAGTTAGGAAAGCTAGCCAGATTTGGGAATTAATACTCAAACATCCAATCAGTGAAAAAACAGCTGTTATGATCCAGTATAACAAATCTGCAGGTTTAACACTACTTCTCTCTTCCCAATCCTCACCCCATGATCAGCAGTGCCCCTCTCCCTCTTGTTTTTCTTTTCTATTTTTCCCTTTGTCTTTGATAAAATATGAAGTCACTGTCAGGGTTGAATCATCTGCCAATTGATTAAAAATGCCTGATTTTCTCTCTGTTATCTCAATGGGGGCTTGTGTAAGTTTTTTGAAAATAGAACCTGTACTGTTTTTGTTGATCAGGGGTTGCACTGGAAAAGGATAAGTGAGAAAACAGCTGAACCCAAATGCACATTTTGTAGAGAACTATATATTTAGTGTTCAATTCCTTATTTGGTATGTCTTTAGCAAAATAATACATGCTGAATCCTTTTTCTGGACGTGTTACATTCAAACATATGTATGTAAAAATATGGTATGGTCAATTAGGTCTACATCTTATATGCTCAACGTTGCACTGGTCTCTCTCTCTCTTTGGTGGATGATAAGCATTATTACATGATGTTGGTTCTTATTCAGGTGTTCAACGACAGTGGAGTCATTTCCTTCTGCACCAGCTTACTCATCCGGTAATGGAGAACCACCAGAAGTACAAAAAATCAGAGTCTTAGTAGGAGCTCCTTTGAGGCGACCTCCTAGGCATCAGATAGTAGCAGATTGCTTGGTGCCCATGTTTCCTTCAATTGATTCCGACACTGTTAATCTCAATAGAGAACATAATATTGCATCTTCTCATCAAGAAAAATACATAAGGCCAGAAGGTTTGAGTGAATTTTTCATATTTTGTACTAGTGACTTTACAACTGCAGCCAAGGAGGTTCATGTTAGAACTCGTAGGGTGCGACTTCTTGGTCTTGAGGTGGTATTCTTGTTTCCTTTTTCAACTAGTAAATTTTATATTATTATTTGCTTTCCACATTGCTGAATCTTTGATTTATGGGTTACAAGGGTGCTGGTAAGACCTCTCTTTTCAAGGCAATACTGGGTCAAGGCAAATTGATCACTATTTCTAATATTGAAAATCTACAAGTAGAAGCTGATTTTCTAGACGGTATTGCTGGGGGTTTATGCTACTCTGATTCACCTGGAGTAAATTTGCAGGTATATTTTCTCTGAAAATCTGAGGTATATTGTTGAAACTATATCATATTTTATGATTCAAGTTTTGTATGCCGGCTGGCCTCAGATTTTACGCCTTTTATTTCAACTTTCCTTATTCTGTAGGCGACTTCTCCATACAGTTTAGATTTATTTTGTTGGAATACTTTTGTGGAATATTATAGTGCTTATACAGTAGGATAGCAAATATCGTATCTCATATTATTCTGGACCTTCTCTCCATGATTTCATGGTTGATGGTGGAGTTGGGGTGATACCGCAATTGAACATTTTTAAATTTCCTGGTCTTCAAGGAATTTGTCTCTGTAAGTTATTTACCCTCTGTATTTCTTGTATGTTGTAGGAGCTGGCCATGGAGGCTTCCCGGTTCAGAGATGAAATATGGATGGGAATCCGAGATCTTAGTAGGAAGACTGATTTAATCGTTCTTGTGCATAACCTATCCCATAAGATACCTCGGTACAATCATCCAGATGCATCACAGCAATACCCGGCCCTTTCACTACTATTAGATGAGGCAAAAGCTCTTGGAATTCCTTGGGTCCTTGCAATAACAAACAAATTTTCTGTTAGTGCACATCAACAGAGAGCTGCAATAAATACAGTTGTTCAGGCATATCAAGCATCTCCAAGCACCACTGAAGTTATCAATTCTTGTCCATATGTTATGCCTGGTGCTGCTAGAGCATCATTGCCTTGGGGTGTGATAAGTGAAGATTCTGATGGGAGAATGGGTGTTCAAAAGCTTCTCTCTGCTCCAATTGACCTTGTTCGCCGGCCTTTCCAAAGGAAAGATACTGTTTTCCCTGTGGAGGGTGTTACTTCTCTTTGCCAACTTGTCCACCGTGTTCTTCAGAGCCATGAAGAGTCCGCCCTGGAGGTACAATTATAGATTATAAATAGCTTTCAATAAGCATAGCTACTAATGAGTTCCTTGTCGGCAGGGATTTGAAAATTTATAAAGAAAAAGATTTATAGATTTGTAGTGCAGTTATAGATTTGGATACGCTTGATTATCTGAGAAATTAGCTTAAAAAAAGTGAAGGAATAACAAACAAAATATATAGATGTTAACTGTGTGATGGAATTGAAACTTTTTTGCAGTACACATTTGCTTTGATGACATTGACTCTTTCTATCCTAACTGAATTGTTGGTCCTGATACAATAGTCGCTGAAGAAAACAATAATCCATATAATCTGATGATCTTTTTCTTCAGCGACTAGTGACACATTTGCCTTCTAACTGGACTGCTTATTGTCACTGCTGAAAGGGGAATGGATTCTATTCCATCTGGTGATATTCACATTAGTTTTGAAACAGTTACATTTCCTTATTTCTCACCAAAATGCAAAAATAATTATGTAGTTAATTTACATTTGGTGATGTTTATAACATGTCATCTAGGGAGTTTTATCCAATTGTTTTCATGTAGACTTTTATAACTGAATTCCCGGTATATTTGCCCATGTGCATTTTATTTAGTTAATATCAATAGGATGAACTTTGAATGACTGTTATCAATGTATTGGTTTTGGAAACATGAAAATCAACTCACTGGTTATTTGTGATGCTCACTCAATTTAGTTTCTATAATGCACTACATAATTTGGTTTCTTGGTGATTTATAAGTTCATATGCTCTTGAATAATATTTGAGGTTCTTGTTTCATGTCAAATTGAAGGAACTTGCTAGAGATAGGCTTTCATTGGAGTTGGCACAAGAGCATGCTATGACAGTAAATGGAAAGAAGGATTCTCAAGCCAAGGCATCCTCTTTGACTTCTGCTGCTGTAGGTGCCTCTTTTGGGGCTGGTGTGGGTATTATCTTGGCTGTTGTCATGGGTGCAGCATCTGCATTGAGAAAACCTTGAGGGAACCTTGGGTATTTTTCTTTTTTAATGATATTCAAGGCAGCAAGTCCCTTTGATGTGGAAATGAGGTGTGTCGTGCTTTCTCCAGTAGTGTAAATATTTGTTTATGTTAGTAGAGTGCATTCTTAGGTGCCGTTAGCGGGTGTCGGGCCATTTTTTCATTCTATCCAAGTACATTTATTAGAACTTCTCATATTTGTTTGTTCAACTCATAGTTCCATTGTTGAGAAGACATTGTTATATTGAACAGGTGAATAATGAACTTTCTCATTCATGTTCTGCTTTGCTCTGTCCCGCTGTTGTGTGTGCATGTATGCACTTTAGTGTCTTCTGTGAAGGCTAGTATGGAGGGTACTTTCTATAAAGGTAGTGTGATGGCAAACGAGTGAATAGGATGGGATAGGAGTGGCAGAGAGGAGGATTGGAGCGGTCTCTAAAGTATGGAGTGTTGTGGCAGGTGGAAAGATTGACAAGTTAAATTAGGAAGTGGTAAATGGGAACAAGACCTTGGAGTGGTATGGGAGTGGGGATTAAATACTTGGAACAGAGCGGTAGTGAAGAGGACTGGAGTACTCAGGTAAACTGGGAAGTGATAAACGGGAACAAAAACAAGAACATGGATTGGAGAGTGGAAGTGGAAACGAAGTAGTAGGAAGAGAATAGAAAAATCTGTTTGAATTTTCCCTGAAATGAGTTTTAAAGACCCCCTATATATAGCCTAGAAGTATAATTAGTGAGACCAATAAGAAGGTGCCAGCTCATTCTAACTAAACGAATTAAGAGTTAAGTCTCAAGTAATGGGTAAGGAATGTGGTGGAACACCATGCGTGAAATTCTTTGGCACAACTGATAACTATAACTTTAAGCCCATTTAACAGCATGTGTGAAATTCTCAAGTAATGGTTAAGGAATTATTTTGAAATTCACACTAAATAAGCCGGATGAAATGGGGTTTAACACTCCTTAACCCGAATAAATGCACTAGAAGTGCAAAAAAAGGGAATAGCATTTATAAGCTTGGTAAGCTAAATCATATTGCAATGATATGAAACAAGTTAGGAAGGAATCGGTTTTGCTATAAAACTTGATAATTACCTTTACGGAAGTGGTGTCCGTTTACATTTTCTTTGCAAATAGCTGTAGCATTTTTCTAGGAAAATAAAATTAATGTGTAATAAAAATTTGAATTTGTAAAAATAATAATCGGTCAATAAACTTGGGGCGTAGTGGCATGTTTTGCTCCTTTGAAGCTTATTTCTACTTACAACAGTTGCTATGTATTCTCTTTCTTTTGATCCTTATTAACAAAAGAAGATCTTGTCAAGAATGTAAGAGGAATATGGTCAGACTGTATTAAGCTTAACTTGATTGATAAGCTTAGATTATTCTCAATATTAATTCCTACAGTGAAAAGTGTATTAAGCTACGGGCATTAACTAAATTACAAAATTTTCATGAGATGTAATTAAGAATTTAAGAAGTCAAATTTCTTTCAAGACAAGATGGAGGCACCACTGAGTTACAAGGTCAATTCTGTTTTACCTTCTTAATGATGAACAGGGTCTCCTATACTTGAAATCTCCAGACAGGCGTAAAAATCATGCAATTTTGTCAAAACTGAGCGAATAGTACATTTAAGAATACAAATGCAGTCTTTATTTTATTACTATCGCAAGATCAAAAATGACAACTGAGAAGCACCAAAACTGACAAATTTAATCAGGCAGAACTCTGCCAGCGCCAGGTAAGAGGCAATGGAAACTGGGTTTGCAATGGTATCCGGAAGAAGAGTGCAGTGTGAAATATGAAAGACCAGAGATCATCTAGCACAGCAGGAGAAACCCTCCTTGGATGAGTTGGCCCCATCCTTGACCAGGGTTACTCGATTGACAGATAACTCGGCTTTATATGCATCTGAATTTAGGGCTTTTCTGCTCCCATTGTTGTAGATTTCCCTGATAACAATCTCGAAAGCTGTCTGAACATTGGTAGAGTCAAGGGCAGATGTCTCCATGAAGAATAAGCCTTCTTCTTCTGCAAGGCTTTTGCCTTCCTCCACACTGACATCTCTAATATTCTCCAAATCACATTTGTTCCCTACCAGCATCCTTGCCATAGTAGTATCACAATGAGCTGCACCGTTAATCACGTTAGATTAAGATTTTTTTACCTTAAAGCAAACAGATGAACTGCCGTTTCATTCACTTAAGGGTTAAAACTTTGCATATTTCAGAGAAAATTAACATTAGTTTCCACTAATCCTCCGAAGTCTACATACTCTCTATTTTATTCCTTAAAATCAACCAGAAAAAGCAAGATGGACGAGGAAACCAAATGTTTGTTTCCATTTCCTCCAAAATGTAACTTTCAAAAGGTGAGTTCTGACCCTATGTACAAAGGGTTGTATATGCACTAAAGATTGCTTTTATCAAAGGGGAAGGTAAGCAATTATTTTCTGATTGCTTAACCAATTCCTCTCTTATCTTCTAAGTTGTCAGACCAGGAGGAAGAATGGACAGTTGGGCACCAGCCAAGAAAGGTATACTAACAACTTTTTGCACAGAATCTGAAAGGAGCTTTTGTCAATGCTCAAATCCCACCACTCAAAAAGAAGTAATGGTGACTATAACGCGTTTTCCCAATCAAAATAAAAAGGAAAAAGTGGCTAGACATTAAAAAAGTTTGTAGGAGTGAAAAGTCAGGGGGTTTTCATTAAAGCTTGGATCTGCATTTTAGAAATTTACTGTAGCAGAAACTCCATATATGGTTGCCAGACATCCGCTCTCGAAAAAAAGGTTTGAATCCTATTTACTGCGGCAGAACCCTCCCCATTGGTTGCTAAAAGGGACAATATCTACATTTTCCAATCTTTCTAGCAATGATTCACAGAATCTACAAAATTAGTTTTTCAAAAAGATTCAGAGATTTGAGTTCTTCTTTCTTACCAACAGTATGACAAAAACAAATAATGCACTCAAACTGTCAGTTGACTCTGAACTCAGCTCTAACTTTCTTACCCCTTAACAAGAAACAATGTTACTAAAGACTGTCTTGACTTCCTCTCTTCCTCAAATCTCAACATCCACTTAGCAAATCCAATATCAAATCACTAGTTATAAAGAAATCGACATTAGACAAAGAGGACCAATAAGAAACAAACTTACTGGATAGTTCATCAAGCCACCGTTTAATGCTATCGAAGCTACTTCTCCTACTAATATCATAAACAATAAGAGCACCAACAGCTCCTCTATAGTAAGCAGAAGTAACAGCTCTAAACCTCTCCTGACCAGCAGTGTCCCAGATCTGTGCTTTAACTTCTTTCCCATCAATCTCCACCACTTGGGTCTGGAACTCTACTCCAATAGTTGCCTTTGAGTTATTGTCAAACTCATTTCTAGCAAAACGTGACAAAAGGTTTGATTTTCCCACTGCCGAGTCGCCTATCAGAACGATCTTAAACAAGTACTCTTCACCTCTTTCCTCCTCTTCGTGGCCACCCATGTTGGAGATGTTCTTCTGCTGGTGCTTGGCCGAAATGGGTCTTTTGCGGTTCGTCTGAGATGTGAAGTGGGTTTTAGGCTTTAGGCTTGTGAGGAGTGGAAAAGATGGGCACTGACAAGCTGCGTAATTGGCGGGGTTTGATAGAACTGTGGCAATTTTCGGTTTTGTTTTTATTTTTAATTTTTGGGTTTATGGGGTTGTGGCTTTTGACTGCTTTCGGTTGAGTTTTTTAGTTGGGAGAGCTGATAGGAATAGTGAGGTAAGTGGATTTACTGCATATTGGTGTAAGCTTTATGGGGTTTGGTTTGATAGGTACTAGGTCAGCCAACTGTAGTTGTCTCTTCTTGCATGGAGATGCCAATTTCTAAATGCTAATGTGATTGTTTTTCATGACAGGTGCTTTCGAAATCATTTGCTTTATGCTTTCTCTTGAATGCTCTCCTTGTTCTGATCAAATGCAGTTTTGGTCCAAAATTGGCAAAGTGGTTAATTTATCCAATAATTTTTTACTCTGGATTTAGGGTGATCCAGGGTTTAACTTGTCTTCTTTCTGATCTTGCCAAAAAAAAAAAAAAGAGTGCAAATCCCAAACCATCCATGTGATTTAGTCGTGGATTATCTGGTTCCTTCACACTTTTACTCAAATTCCAGCACCGACTGCTTTCCTGTTCTGTAGATTTCTTTTCCTTTCCGTTTACACTTGTTTATGTTTGGGGATTTGTAATTTAATGTAAAGTCCCCTCGAGGACTCTCATTTATGAGGGTAGCTTATTTTTACCGACTGATCAAGAAGATGATTCATTCTCTCTACCAAATCTTTTCCAATGAACACAGTTAAGACTTGATGGATGACCAAAATTTGTGAGGCCTCAATTCTTGCCAAGATGCCCCTAAGAAAGTTACATTAAGTAAGATAGTTGAATTCATAAACTGATGTAAGGAGTAGAGTGTCAGATAGATAGGGAAAAAGGCAAAAGGAGCCCAATGATGGAGCAGGCTTGCTGCCTGAACGGGCTGCCTAGCCCATGACACCTTTAAGCAGGGCTGTGCGGTCGCAAGTACGCAAGTGGAGGTGCCAATTACAGAGAATTAGAGAAAGTCGAAGAACAAATGCAAAGCAAATTTCAAAAGTTGACCGATTTAACCCCACCCCACCCCACCCCACCCTCTTTCCTTTTTGGGCGAAATTCATGGTTAAATTCTGTTCTTTTCTCAAAGATTCTAAACTCTTTCATGATGTTCAAATCTTCAGTCAACAAATACAAAAAAGGAATTTTGATCCTAAAACTGAGCTATAATTAGTTTTATTTAACATTTTTCCCCAATAAAATTTAAAACTGAAATTGTAGATTATTTTCTGAAAATTAATCAATGGGTACTTGCCTCATTGTCTCATTGATAATTAAAAAATAAAAAAGAAAACAAAGTATTCTACTCGGTGTGGGTTGTGGACTACTGGGGTTGATGGCGACTACTGCCTAACGGGACAATTGGTCAAGAGTGACCGCAAGGGCCACAAGCTCATTTAATTCTGAAGACTGAAGACTATTAAAAGGAGCTTGCAGATTGAAGAAGAAAGAAAAATCCATGGCTTTGTCCTCCACCCTTCTTTTTTTTATTATTCCTTGGCCCTTTGGGTGCAGAATCTGCAGGTCCTCGGAGCCAGGGTTGTAATGAAGATACTAACATTAGTAGCAGCCAAACATTGACCATTTGCTGGCTGAACTGGTCTATGAAGCTGTCTTGACTGCTTCTGCTGATACTTCCTATGGCGAGGATCCACTGACATTTGATGTCATACTTAAATATAAAAATAATTAACAAATTAAAAATATAACGTAACGAACTAATAAATTAACATTTAATCAAAAAAATAATTAAATCTTACAAAATTAATGTATGTGTTTTTAATATAATTTTTTAATTGATTATGAACATTTATAAGTTTAAGAATTACATGTCTTACTCTAGATATCGTAATAAAGAGTTAATTAAATCAAAATCTTTGCTTCTTTACCTTTAAAATTTATCAAATCTTCAACAATCCAAGTATTTGACTTTCAACAGTAATCCTCACAGTAATCGAATAAGAGAAGATAAGATTTTTTACTTGTGTTAGCAAGTTTTGTTTTTAAAATAAAAAGATAAAATATTCTTATTGAATCTTATTTTTGTCATATAAAGAAAATTATTTTCTTTTTTTATTTTATGAAATGGCTGAGAAGTGGCTGGAGGCTTCGAGTTTTAGTTTGTTAACATAACATATTTATATAATCAAACTAAATTGTAACCCTAGATACAACAGTTGAATTTTAATTCAATTAAGTCATTGTGAATTTAATTAATTTCTCACTTTATTTTGGTCTATTCTAATTAAGTCTAACTTAATTAATGATCCTTATTTAATCTCAATTATGTCACTTAATGTGTGTGACCCATTAAGCTTCTAACATCTTGACAATAAATATAAATCCTAATCAAATATCAATTTGATAATTGATTTATATTTATAGATCATGAGCGGCATCTAGCAATTCATCATGACCATCCAAATGTTAGAGAGTCAATTAAAGAATTTGACAAAACCTTTTAGTGATAAGCTTCTCAGTGCAATACGGTCCTTCCATCAAATATCTTGGATATGTTACTAAGTATGGCTCTGTGTCTATTTATGACATTTCATATTAGTTCTCATAATTCATCGATAGCCTTATAAATTTAGAAAACTAACTTTCCTCAAATTCATCATGCTTTGGCCAAAGGCTTTATACAAGTTAATCAAGAATTGAGAACAAGTGAGATACATCCCTTTATATCACTCGGGGTGATGAATTCTCTCTCGACCACTCATTCACCTTCGCATGCTTCATGGCTTACCCAAAAACACTCTGTTTATGCATTTGATCGCCTCCAGATCTGTAAGGGTGAAATTAAAGTATGTCATTCCCCGTATAAGATGACCTTGTGTCTCAAGTCCAAGGATTAGTTTCATAACTATAACATGAGAACATATTCCATAGACACTTGAGTGAAATACCAAATGGAGTTCTCATAGCGGGTCATGTTTAGTGAACTTGTTCTTTAACAAGCACTTACATGTTATCCTCAAGTATCCCATATACTTCAATTTATGAGATCGATTGCTTACTTCCTAAGTAAGAAGGTTTAATATGTACTAGTTTTTGAGCATTGTTAGTACTAGTCTTTGAGCATTGTCAATGTCCTGTCTCGACAATATAATGACCATGAATAATTTTAGGAACATGACTTTGATGCATAGTGATCTTATAATTGTAACATCTTTACAATTCTCTTGCAAGGCCTTTAGGAGTGAGCAAAGTCGGTTGTGGGTCGGTTTCGATCGGTTTTTCATAAAACCGATCAAAAAATTTCACCAAATTAACCGACCGAACCGCAACCTCCCCAAAATCGATTTCGATCAGTTTTTTGGATAAATGGGTCGGTCAGTTTCGGTGCGATTTTAAGAGACTGTGGGCTTAGTTTGATTTGAGTGAGAACCACCGGTAATAGGCATCAGCATGGCTGTATGAGACGACTGTTGGCTTAGGGTTCAGCTGGAGAGGTAGGAGCAGGTTTTGGATCTTTTGAGGCAAATTTACTCTTTTACCCTTATGGGGGGGGGGAAGGAAAAGTATTTAATGAGGGGCATTTTTGTACTTCCACCATCCATGAAAACCAAGGCAATCACCGGCTGGTTATTCCGTCGGTTCGAGGGGGAAGGAGTCCCCCCTGAGGGCCAAGCTGATCAGCAGACGAGGTCGATCGGCATGATGGATGGTAGCTATTGCAACCGTCGGTTACAAACACCGACGGTGGCTGTTGGTTGCTCGGTTGCAATCGACCGCTGCACACTCCTAAAGGCCTTTATGTTCCATGGGTTTCATCCAATTAGTACTTAATAACTCCTTATTATTGCACTAACATGAAGGAAAACCTCTACACATATAATTATGTGATTAAGTATGCATTAAATAACAATATATATTCTTTGACCAATCCAATTGGCTCAAGGGCATATACCAATAAGACCTCGACAAAGTCTATGGCTTGGCTCAGTGGAGAGGAGTTGTAAGCAGCAAAGACTGTTTGAGTTGTATCCAATATGCAACAAAGTGAATCCGGCAACATTGTTTGGACCGAGCTGATGCAAGGATTTGGAATGACCATTGCTTTTTACGGTTTAGCAATAAGAACTGGGGTGAAGGAGTTGACAAATTGCTTAGTATAAACTATATTAACATTGAGAGAGTTACAGATACTGAAAGTTTTCACAACGAAATAAGTGTGGTAATGGATAGATTTAGATCACAAGCTCGTGTGCCTAGAATTGAGACCATATTATCGTAGTTTGTCAGTGTTTGCAATGGCCCAGGGAATGAGGGGCCTATTTCAGATAGATTGTGTTCAATGCCTAGCTATTTCTTCTGGAAATCTCCATAACTTTCCCCACGACAGCCAAATAGATCTAAATACAACCGATCTCGTTCTCTCGTTATGTCCAATTCAATTATCTTAAACCTGGAAACAACTAACATTCTATAAAACTTGATTCCTAACACTTGGAAGTCTTAGAAGTCTATTTCATTTCCTTTGGCATACTGTTTATTATTATTTACTCAAAGCCTTGAAGTCTTACCAGTTTGAAAGTCAATAAAGCTAAAATTGTGTCCTCTCGAGGAATAGTTTACATGGAGTATTTGGTCTACACGGCATAACATAATAATTAGCATTTGAGAGCTTGAAACTCAATGACACATTTTAACAATTTCAAATAACATCATAAAGATTATGGACGTATCTTCACTATTACCAGTTAAATACTGCAATTGTGCTTTAGCATAAAATAAAATAAAATAAAATTAAAATGCTGCAACTTTGTAATCATCCGCATTCAAGCGTACATGAAAGAACTGGCTATGGTAGAATTATGCTTTTGTCAACTGCATGATGGTGTTATGGAAACAAGACTGGGAAGACATTTGTCCAATCATTGGCAAATACTTTAAATAATGCACAACAATCCAACCTCACAGACTTTCACGCAAGGCTTGTTCGTAAATTTATGAAGAGATATTTTTCCCTTCTGAACAATTCAAAGTTTTTTCTACTTAAAGGTGTTTGATCATGCATTGAGAATCTCTATAAAAGCAATTTCAATGATGAACAAAGTGAAATGAAGTTATGGCCTTTTATAGTGTCAAGCATAACAGAATTTTTAGAGTATCGAACATAATAAAAGTTTAAAAATCAAATAAATACAAATATACAACAATAGTGTCAAGCTGAAAGTGGGTCCTGCGTATTGAAGTATTAAAGAAAAAGGTGCCAAGCTGGAAGGCGATTCATATATTGGGAGAAAGGAACCATGAAGCGAAAATGCTGGCAAAAGAGTGAGTTAATAGAGAGGTGAGTCTTCTGGAAATTGTTAACTCGGAAAGCAACTTGAACAGTTTATCTATTTGAAAGAAAGTAACTCATGTTGTGCTAAGCTTTGATTGTTTTGATTTGTGTGTGAGTGATTTTCCTTGGTTGTTGCATGTTTAACATGCCATTGCCGTTGGCATTATCGTTACCATTGTCATCTAGCTTCACTAACTCTTTAATCTTGGAAGTAAGCTCCGACTGAGAGTTCTCAAGTCGGTTAAACCTTACTAGAGGAAGTAACCTGCTCAAACTTGCCAACAATAGCGGTTGAGGTCTCTTTTGACTTGTGTTTCTAGAATTAGACTACTTTCTAGCAAAAAGGAACAACCCTTCAAAAAATTGAGACAATACCAATCTTCTCCATTATCGATAACACCGTTTTGGACTTACTTTCCATTGCTCTTTTAACATGAGAATGGTCCTTGAAATTTATTAGGAGGATAGCATGACTGGGAGGAATGACCTCCATTTTCTTGAAATGGACCTTCAGGCCATGCATGCGAGATAAGGACTAGAGAAAACAATAGTCAGATAACACAAACCTTCCAACCATGAATGAAAATGTGAGAAAAGAACAGATATGAAACAAAATATAGGGGAAAGTTTTTACATGCAAGTGATAACTTTATTAAATAGAGTTATCTTGTTATATTTTAGGTGTTAAAGTGGCTAAGTTCTCCAATTTTAGATGTAGTTTAGGTTGTTTTAGTTACTTTTCTTTAATTAAATAAAAGCATGACATGTTAATTAAATTTCAGTTATTTTCATCCAATTATGTGTTAAAATGTTTAATTTTAGTTACTACTGATTTAACCACTTGTTGTAAAAGTTTATGAATGAAGAAGGGTTGAAGTTGAAAGGAATAGTGAAAGGGTGGATTGGGGTAGAGGTGTGCTGACCATGCTGTGGTCTTCTAAGCATAACTTGAGTTACTGATGCCTGATAGCCATGATTTTTAGATCATTGGAAGGCTAAGCAAAAGACTTACAACTTTCATGTTGATCACTTTGACTAGTTCCAATCAGAGCATGGCCAAAATCACAAGGGAAATGATGAAACTACAATAGGGGATCATATTGAAGCTAAGCTGGAAAGAGCAAAGTATGGAAACAGAAGCTATGGTGCTGCAGCACCAAGCTCCTAGCATTGTAGCGTTGTCCAACACCACACAAAAGCCCCATTCAAACAGAAGCTTCAACACTGTGATGCCAAGCACTCAACGTTGTGATGTTACCTTAGTCGAGTAAGCCTTCCAAGGTAATAAGCATGGTGTCATGAGCCAACCCTATATAGGGCTATGACAAGGTAGAGTTCCTTAGAAGAGTGAATCATTTGTATCTTTAAGGAAGATGTCCCCCCTTTCAAACATTGTAATGGCTCTTAGTGACATCTCTAGAAATACTTGTTAAGTCTTTAGAGGGGGAAGACCTTTTTGGAAAGGAATGTCCCCATTTCAAGCATTGTAATGGTTAATTGTGAAATATTTGTAAAATCTTATAAAATCTTTATAGGGGGTGAGCAGTCGGAGGGTTGTTGGGTTGTCTCACTAGTTCAGGTGCGTCTATGGCTAACCATCTAAGGCTGCCTATATGGGCCGATGATGGCGGGTTTCTTCTCTTGGTCCCTTTGTACTTATTTGCAATATTAATAAAACATTTTCTTTTATATAACACAGGTGGTTGTATGTATGGCATTTGGTATGCCTATTAATTTTGATATTACTTTTCATGACTTAACTTGTGGCTATTATTCGTGTTGTTAAGATATAATCGAGCAATTGGTTGGCTTGAGTGGAAGCGTCCACTCAAACACCACACAGACTATTGTGTACTTAAGCAAAGAAGGTGTAGTTCGTGATAATTGGTATCAAAGCACGGGTGAGATGTGCTCAGTGAAAGAGTAATCATGGTGACCATGAGGAGTTCACTAGAGGGCCATTAGAGGATTGATGAGCTAGAAGTTATAGTGGTTGCAGTAAAAGCTCAAATGGTCTCGCGCAAGCAAATAGATGAAATTAACACAGTCTAATGAGAACTGTCTGAGATAATTATTACCCTAAGTGATGAGACTAGGGATACATTGAGCACTTTCCAAGACGAGATTGGAGAATTGAAAGCTCAGGTAAATATTTTGGTTATTGTTGTAGGTAATACTAGTGCAAACTCAGGAGATAGAGGTAAAAGGTCAAAGTGCCATAGCCCAAGCGATACAAAGGGGCTAGAGATGCTAAGGAGTTGGAGAACTTTCTTTTTGATATGAAGCAATATTTTCGAGCTATGCACATAGAGTCAGAGGAGGATAAAGTGGCGATGACTTCAATGTATCTTGTTGGGGACTCGAAGTTATGGTGACGTTGCAAATTCATTGATGGTGAGTGTGGCATCAACACTTGGGCAAACTTTAAACAAGAACTGAAAAACTAGTTTTTCCTTGAGAATGTTGAGTATATGGCATGACGGAAGTTGCGAGAGTTGTCCAAAATGGGATCAGTGTGGGAGTTTGTGATGAACTTCTTTACTCTAATGCTAGATATTAAGAATATGACTAAAAATGATAGACTGTTCTATTTTCTCGAGGGTCTGAAACTATGGCTGAGGGTAGAATTATAGCGACAAAAGGTACAAGATGGGACTTCGGCGATGGCAACTATTGAGCGCCTTACTGATTATAGTGAAAACTCAAACAAAAGGAAAGACCTTTCATCCAAGACCAACAGTTCTAGCTCAAACAGTGGGACGAAATTTCCTAGAGTTAATAGACCCTCGAATGGGGGAGGTGACAAGAGACCACCTGTTAGAGACTCGCCCTAATTGAGAACAAACAAGTAGTGAATTTCAAGCTACGACCTCCGATATTTTGTTTTCTATGCAAAGAACCACATCAAGTAGTTGATTATCTTCACCGAGCAATTCTCAGTGCGATATGCATTGCTTATGTTGAGACACCACCAGGTCCACCACCCTACATCATGGTTAAAGAAGTCAAGGAAGAGTCGGCACGAATGGGTTCCATTCATTTTCTCACCGCCTTACAAGCGTAATAAGAAAAGGTGGAGAATGAGCCCCAACAAGGTCTAATATATGTAGAGGTCTTGTTGAATGAGAAAAGAACCAAAACCATGCTCGACATAAGGCCTAAAACACCTTTATCACCTCGGGAAAGGCAAAAAGGTGCGATCTAAAGGTTCGGAAAGTCTTTGGACAAATAAAAGTAGTTAACTCACCAGCCTCTAGTATTATGGGGAATTCCAAAAATGTGAAGATCAAGATCAACTCTTGGGAAGGGAGTGTAAATTTGATTGTAACTACTATAAATGACTTTGACTTTGTTCTTGGTTTGGATTTCTTGACAAAGGCACAAGTTATTCCATTTCTTACGGCTAGTTGTTTGATGTTTTTTGGAGGACAACCATGTGTGGTACCAGCTACAATTTTACCTAAGAGTGGGAAGAAAGTTATATTGGCCATTAGTTTAAGAAGGGGATTAAAAGAGGAGAATTGTCTTACGTAGTGGTGCCAATCTACAAAGTGGAGAAAGTCATCAACCAGTACTTGTAGGAGTAAAGTTAGTTTTGGAAGAATTCAATGATATCATGCTAGAACAATTACCTAAAACGTTACCACCCCGATGAGCAATTAATCATGAGATAGTACTACTTTCAAGAGTTAAGCCTTTGGCCAATGGGCCGTACAGGATGGCTTCTTTAGAGCTAGCAGAGTTAAGGAAGCAACTTGATGGGTTAATACAAGCGAGATTTATTTGACCTTCAAAATCACCTTTTGAGGCATCAATATTATTTTAGAAGAAACAAGATGAAAGTTTGCAATAATGCATGGATTGTCAAGCTTTGAACAAGGTCAAAGTATGAAACAAATATCTTATTCCTCTAATAATAAATTTATTTGACTAGTTGAGTTGCGCAAGGTATTTCTCTAAATTAGATTTTAGGTTTGGCTGTTATCAAGTTAGAATTGTTGATGGGGATGAACCAAAAACCATTAGTGTCACACGGTATAGTGCATTTGAATTTCTTTTTATGCCATTCGGACTAACCAATGTTCTTACCACATTTTGTATATTGATGAATCAGGTCTTTCATGACTACCTGGACAAGTTTGTGGGAATCTACGTGGACAACATTATAGTATACATGTTAACACTAAAGGAGCATCGAAAACATTACGAAGGTGTTTCAAAGGCTTCAAACAATCAATTACATGTGAAGAGACAGAAGTGCGCTTTTACACAAATCCAAATTTAATTTCTTGGCCATATCATTAAGCTGGATTACATTCGAATGGACATGTAAAAGGTGAAGGCCATTAAGGAGTGGGCGACCCCTAAGAATAAGATTGAACTTCGTTTATTCTTGGGGCTAGCTAATTATTATCAAAAATTTATGGACGACTATTCAAAAAGGACGGTGGTACTCACAAAATTGCTAAAAAAAGGGCAGAAGTGGAGTTGGACACCGCAATGCCAAGCAACTTTTGAAGGCTTGAAAGAGGTAATGATGACAGACCTTGTTTTAGCCTTCCTAGACATCGAAAAGTCTTTTGCGGTATAGACAGATATGTCAAACTTTGCTTTTGGAGGAGTATTGTTGCAAGAAGGACACCAAGTTGTGCTTAAGAGCCAAAAACTGAATGAAGCCAAGAGAAAATACACGACATAGGAGAAAGAACTACTAGCGACACTGCTTGTTAAGACCTTAGTTCGAGGTTAAGATTGACAACACTGTTGTGAGCCATTTTTTCACATAGCCAAAACTTACAGCTAAACAAACGATATGGTAAGAGCTTCTGGTTGAGTTTGATTTCTCCTTTGAGCACAAAGTCGGAAGGACTAATTGTGTAGCAGACGCCTTAAGTAGAAAGACCGAGTTCATAACTCTTAGGCTAATCGCATTAAGGACGGCCAACAAAGTGACCACAGATATTCGTAATCTTATGGAAGAAAACGTGCATCAAAATCCCCAAGCAATCGCCATTATAAAGTTAATGGAGAGTGGAAAGTCAAATACTTTTAAGTGAAAAATAGACTCCTAATAATAAAAGGAACATGAATATTTATTCTAAGAGTGGGAGAGTTGAAATAGAAGTTGAAGTTGGAATATCACGACACCTCTTGGGCAGGACACCCGAGTTGGCAGCAAACCATTCAATACTGAAACAAGGTTATTATTGGCCTCATATGCGATAAGATGTGATGGATTATACCAAGACGTGCTTCATTTGCCAACAAGACAAAGTAGAAAGACAAAGACCGACTGAAATGCTTAAACCTCTACTAGTGACAACCAAACCATAGGAAAGTATTTCTCTAGACTTCATAATAGGTTTCCCTAAAGTGGGAGATATGACAACGATCCTAGTAGTGGTGGACCTTTTCTCCAAGTACGCGATGTTTATCCCAATGCAGAAGTTTAGTTTCGCAGAAGAAACAGCTCGTACAGTTTTTAAACAATTGGTAAAATACTGGGGTGTTCTTAAGAGCATTATCAGTGATGGGGATCCAAGGTTTACTAATTTCTTTTGGAAGGAGTTTTTTAAGCTATTGAGGTCAGAACTCAATATATCTTTCAATTATCACCCGTAAATAGATGGTCGAATAAAATGCTTTAACGAGTTGCTAGAAGAATATCTATGACACTTTGTACAGGCAAACCGAAAGAATTGGCCCAACTTGTTAAATGTGGCCCAACTATATTTCAATACTTAAAAAAGCTTAGCCACTAATAAAACCTTTTTCAAAGTCATCACAAGATAGCAACCTAGACTTCCCCATACATCAATGGAATCATATAGCGAGAAGAGTCTTTAAGTGTTCAACTTTGTGAAGAAGTGGAGACAAAACACTAAGATTGTTAGAGCTTATTTAGAGAAAGCCTCTAACCACATGAAGAAATGGGCAAATAAAGGTCAAAAGGAGCAACATTTTAAGGCGAAAGACCTAGTGCTAGTCAAGTTGTTACTCGAACAACTTCGATTCTTAAGGAAGAGAGATCAAAGATTAATGTGGAAGTGTAAAGATCTAATACCAATTATGGAGAATGTGGGGAAAACTTCTTACAAGATTGATTTACCCAAGTGGATGAAGGTACACCTCGTGTTTCATATCAACAACCTGAAGCTTTTTCATGTAGATTTAGTAGATGCAAGCAGAAGTCAAGACATGAAAGCTGCCATTAGAACCAAGCCACCATCACAGCGTAGAGTAGAGGAGATTTTGGCAAAGAAGATGATGATAATCAATCGATGACCAACATAGGAGTAGTTAGTGAGAAAGGAAGGTTTGGGGTTAGATGAAATCACTTGGGAGAAGGAAGCAGACCTTCACACCTTCAAGCAGAAGATTGAAGAATTCCAAGTCAACTAGTCAACGAGGACATTGACAGATTGAGTGGGTGAGGATGTCATGAGCCAACATTGTATAGGGCTATAACAAGGTAGAGTTCCTTGGGAGAGTCTTTTGTACCTCTAAGGGAGATGTTCCCTCTTTCAAATATTGTAATGGCTCTTGGTGACATCTCTAGAAAACCTTGTTAAGTCTTTAAGGGGGAAGACCTTTAGGAAAGGAATGTACCCATCTCAAGTATTGTAATGGCTATTGGTGAAATACTTGTAAAATCCTGTAAACTCTTTATAAGGGGTAAGCAGTCGATGGGTTGTTGAGTTGTCTCATTGGTTCAGGTGCATCTATGGCTAACCATCAGGGCTACCCCTATGGCCCGATAATGGCGCGTTCTTTCTCTTGGTCCCTTTGTACTTATTTGCAATATTAATAAAACATTTTCTTTTATATAACATCGATGGTTGCATATATAGCATTTAGTATGCCCATTGATTTTGATATTGTTTTCCATTACTTAACTTGTGGCTATTATTCATGTTGTTCAGATATAATCGAGCAATTGGCTAGCTTGGGTGGAAACGTCCACCTCGAGCGTCGCACAAACTATCGTGTACTTAAGCGAATAAGGTGTAGTTCATGACAGACGGCATCACAGCACCTCGGTGCTGATATAAAAAACAACAATTTAGGACCCTACAATATTTTAGAATAAAGGGTCATTTGGAAGGGAATAAAAGAACCATTTTTAAGGCTAAAAAAAAGGACTTTTAAGCAGCAACTTTCAATAAAGAAAAGAAAAAAAGGTAACTTTTTACAAAAAAAAAGGAAAAGAAGAAGAATCGAGGATTTTTTGGGAGAGTTTTAATCATTTACTTCAGCTTATTTTTCTCTCACTAGTTTTATTTTTCTTTTTCTATCTTTATTGTAGAAATGAATATTTTTGTGGAAATATTAGATTTTGTTATAGATATGTTGAACTATATTTCTCTATCTAGGATTATGGAAGGTGCTAATATGAAGATTTGATATTTAAGTTGGTTGATAAATACTCTTTATAGATTTATCAATGTTTATTCATTTCTATATTTATTTCCTCTTTTGTTGATTGATCACGGACAAGATGAGATTGGGTGTTTAGATGATGCTTGACAAAGATAACCTAAACAGATCTAGAACTAGATAATGTATGTTCATTCATTTCATGAGTTGAATGGTTGATGAATTGATAGGATAGTCATACACCTATTAATCATACATAATCAATTTAAGACTTAAGTTGAAGGAACTTGGCTTGATTTAATGCTCCATAGACATACAGGAGGTAAATTTAGTTAGGTAATTATATGATATCTTGACGGAGAATCATATAAATTGGTGAATCGTAGACTAACATGGAATTTTATAAAGAGCAGTCCATTAACCAATCTATTATCCAATTAAAATATTAGGTGAAAGCATAGTCTTAGGCCTTAGTCCATTTCTTCTTCATTAAGTTTTGATAGCAATTCTTAGTCTAATTTTAGTTATTTAAATTTTATTTTCATTTCAATTCTTAAATCACAATTACTTGGATAAAATTGGTTTGTTTTAATGTTAGTACTTAGTAACGATCATTAAGCCAATTCCTTGTGGGATCGAGAACCTTTCTTTTATCACTGTATTACTTGTTGATAACCATGTATACTTTTGTGAATTTCTTACTAAATTGTGTAATTTCTTAAGTAAATATATTGGTAATTTAGCAAGCAACAACAAGTTACAACTATAGAGGATTTTTAAGAAAATTTTTAGAAATTCACACTAAGATATATATATATGTATATACTAATTGTCAAATTTACAGAAATAACCCTATTAACAATTACTCAAGTGTAAGAGTTTAAATAAAATAAACAGGTTTTTATGAAATAAAACATAACATGTGCATAGCACGAGTCTAGCTACGAACAAAAGTATTATCATTTGTGAGAATTATTATACTTGAACGAAAACCCACAATAACAAAGTAAAATAGCATATATTTTTTTTGTATTATCAACATAATTATGTTGTATATTAGTGTAGAAGTCTCAAAAAGCAATATATGAAGAGGGGGTGAATTGATATTTAAAATTTTTTTTGAAAATCTTAAGTATAAAAATCAAAACTTTTTCACCAAAAATATTTTCTAGTATCAAAAGCAAGTTTTAACAATAAATCACTAGGCATAAAAATAATATACCAAAGAAAAATATTTTCCTAAGTTAAATGTTAGCTATGAATAATAAAGTGAAAATTTTTTTCTAAATGTAAAACAATAAATCAATGTAAAGCTATCTTCTTCAGGCAAATATAAGCAATGAATAATAATGCGAAAAATTAAAAAGAGAAACAATGATTTTATAGTGGTTTAACTTTTTTAATGCCTATATCCAATCCCTTAGCAACTAAGGAATTTGTAGTCGTCTGAAAGGATTCTTGCTTTTTAATGGGATCAAGCGATAACCTTTACACCTATTTTTTCACAAGATCAAGTGATAACCTTTACCCAATCCATAAAGGGATTTTTGCTTTTTAATGAGAAGCGATAACCGTCACAGAATCCACAAAGAGATTTTTTCTTTCTGATGGGAAGTGATAACCCTTACAAAATAACTTTTCAAGGTTAAGCTAGAAACCTTTACAAAAGGGTACAAATTTTAACAATAAAATGCCTCTACAAAGACTAAGTGCTAAGACTTTAAGCTTGAGTGTAGTAAGAGAAGAAATATAAGCTAAATGAAGTATGCACTCAACTTTGTAAGCTTGGTGGAAGATTAAAATGAAGCTAAAGAGTGAAAATGAGCTTTTGGAGGTCTCTCTAGGGTTTGAAGCTTTGGTTTAAGTCTTTTCTTACTTCCAAATGGCTCAAATGCGGTTATTTATAACTAGGGTGAAGTTTGGAGCTGTTAAACTATCAGTTAAAATTCCCCTACGCAAGTATACGTATCGAATAGATAATATATAAGCAAACAGAGTATCGATCCCACAGAGAATTGATATAAAACTTTACTAAGTACTAAAATTAAAACAATTTAATTTTATCCAAATTATCAATATCGAACGATTAAATTAACTAACTAAAAA